>NW_024705615.1:0-31577 GCF_018977255.1 Callorhinchus milii | reverse complement strand
CTCCCCTTCTACAAGTGGATTTCCAGTTTCCCATATTCTCAAGCTTTCTATCCCTCCACGTTCTTCACATCTCTCCACGTTCCCCATCTCCACTTGTTCAAGTCCTGCATGAAAGGCTTCCTGTTTGACCTTCCTAATGGCCACCCCACGCAACCCCCCTCACCCCACCCACACCAAACTCGGAGTGAGGCTCCACCACTGTGTCGCTATTCTGCGTGGATGTTGACATATAAGAGCCAGTGATTGTTGTTGACAGTACTATCTCAGGCTCCCTCTCAACTGTGCCATTTGCTTAGAGATGGCCTTCAATATGAAGCTGCTATGTGTACACAAATTGTTATGGTCACATGGTTAGCGGAACTGGGGGCAATGAAATATTGGTGGTGGAAGTATGATTACTTCATTATGAGCAGAGAGCCCCGCCGATTTTTCTGGGGTTCTGATGGACAATAAACTGAAGGTCTCCCCAAAATGCTCTGTGACAATTTGTAAAGCAAACCGGATATTGGTATCAAAAGATCAATAACAGCCAAAATAGTGGGACAGTCCTACAACTGTACAAATCACTGGTGAGATTGTAATTAGATACTGTGTACTTTTCTGGTCACCACAGTACAACAAGGATGTTGGTTAAATGAGAAGATACACAGCAGGGCAACCAGAATGATTGCGGGAATGGAGGAACTGGACTATGAGGAGAGACCAATTAAATTGTTCATGTTCACGCTGGAAGAGAAATTTGAGAGGCGACATGTTTGCTGCGTTTAAGAATCTAAAGGGGATAGAGAATACGGATCATGACAGGCTGCTTCAACTTGTCCTGTATATTAGAACCAGAGGATACGACCTGACATTGAAAGGGTAAATGCAGAAGAAATCTCCGCATAATTATTTCAGTTGGTGAATAGTGAACCTGTGGAAATGGTTGAAGCAGGAAATGTTGATTCTTTCAAACACAGATGAGTTTTCTTTTTAGAAATATCATTGTGGGATAGAGTACAGAGCGAGTTTGGGACATATGTGCATGTTACCACCTGCATGGTGAAAGGCGAATGAGATGGATCTTGGTCTGTTTATCATCTAGCATTTCTTATGTTCTTATCAAGGCAACTGATGGTTGTTTCCTTGGCAGGTATCTCTCGCCAGCTTGCCGCCAGCTACTCACAAACATTGTTCATGGTGTCAGTGTCTGGTGCCTTGACTGACTCACTGCTTTATTTTGTTGCCACTTTCATGCCTCCGATATTTGTTATTTACCAGATCTTAAACCAGGCACTTCCTCAGCCCGAATTGACCTGACACGAGTTATACCCTGGTGATTACACGCCCATTTCCCCACAAACGATAGCTACAAACATGAGCGTATTGCATTTCCTTCAGCTTGCATCTAAGTGTGTCAAAATCCGACATCCAGCACCCATCCTCACCCCTCTCCCCTCCTCCCGCACCCACCCCCACCCCCAAAACACTCATAAAAACTTCCGCCATTTATAGTTTCCTACCCTTTTCCTGGATCTCTCTCAGGATTGCCTTCAGCTGTGGTTTATTGTCCTCTATATTCACCAAAGCTTCCCACATCCCTCTCTGCACTCGGCTTCTCGCTGCAGTCACTAAATCCAGAAGATATCTCGATGCTTCCTGTCTCTGATTCCTGTTTACCAGGTCTCTGACGTGCTGTAGGAACAGAAACAAAGGCGTTATATTGCACCCACACTGCTATGAGACGAACGGCTTTATTCAATGTTTTGATTTGGAGTCAGAACTCTCTCAATCTGCCTAACTTGTCAATCTTCTGTTGTCAATCAGCCGGGCTTATTTAGTAAGCTTCTTGTCTCTGAGTCTGAAACTTGTGGTTTCAAGAATCACGTCTAGACCCTGAACTCACAGTCAGGGTTACCTCTCCATGGCAAACCTGGGGATGTGCTGTAATTGCTGGAAGTTGTTTTCCTACAGAATAGACGGTCCAACAAGGCCGGATTCAGCTGTTTAGGTGAATGTGAAATATTTTTGGGGATTGACAAAGTGTCTGACACATGTGGAAATCCATCACTGTTGCTCAAGAGTATCCAGACCAAGCTGAGAAGTCCATGCTTCACGCATACACTTGGAAACCACAGAGATAGATTGTTGGAATGGAATAACCTCTCTCTCCCTGGAGGGAGGCATCCTGCTTACATAATTCCGGAAAGTATTAGATGCAGGTTGGCAACAGCCAAGACTTTTTTTTTGGGGGGGAGCCCGGAGTCAGCCCAGTTAGGGTAACTGCTGGAATCTAACGAGTTAAACCATACAGCTTGCCATTGATAAGCGCTGTCTGATAAACTATCTCGCGGCTTTCCCAGCTAGGATGAAACTACCCGCTCGTTATGGGTTTGGCTACAGGGTTAGCAGCAGCCTTGAGCAAGGAGACCCCATTTACCTACAACCACCCAACCCTCCCCCCAGAAGCTTAATAGTCACTAGCAGGTCGTTCGACAGGCGCAGGTTTGAACCTCACTTTTGGATGGTGTTATACCAGGAACTCCCTGAGAGCTTTCCGGTGGGCAACTTATCTCAGCATGAAATGCGTTAGAGCAATACCACATCTTCCTGTCGCAGCTCGGGCACGGATCCCTTCCACTTGAGGTCACACCTTCCAGGAGCTGTCGCCTCAAGGCTCAGAGTATCCTCATCATTTGTGCTATCTGACTGTCATCTGTACATCTGCATTCATCTTACATAAATTGGCTTCTGTGTTTGTCTACAAAATACAGAGTCACTGCACCTTACAGTATGTTGTGAATGGCAATGGAAGGTAACTATTATTATTACATTTGTAAAGCTATATTTTTGAGCTTAAGGTTTTTAAAGCTTTTTAAGAACATAAGAACATAAGAATGAGGAGCAGGAGTAGGCCATTCAGCCCTTCGTGCCTGCTCCGCCATTCAATAAGATCATGGCTGATCTTCTCACCTTAGGCTGATTACCTGCCCTATCCCCATATCCCCTAAACCCTCTATTTTTCAAGAAGCTATCAGCCTCAGCCTTGAAAATGTTCAAGAACTGAGCATCTACAGTCTTCTGGGGTAGTGATTTCCATAAGTTCACTGCCCTCTGAGTGAAGTAATGTTTCCTCAACTCTATTCTAAGAGGCTGACCTTTAATTTTAAGACTCTAACCCCTGGTTATAGATTCTCCTACCAGGAAAACAGTCCCTCTGTGTCTACTTTATCAGCCCTTTACGAATCTTATAAGTTTCAATAAGATCACCCCTAATTCTTCTGTACTCTAGAGAATACAGCCCTAGTTTATTCAGCCTATCCTCACAGGTCAGTCCCCTCATCCCAGGAACTAACCGAGTGAATCTACGCTGCACCCCCTCTAGGGCAAGTATGTCCTTTTTAAATAAGGAGACCAAAACTGCACACAATACTCTAGGTGCGGTCTCACCAAAGCTCTATATAGTTGCAGCAAGACTTTCCTACTCTTATATTCTAAACCTTTCGACATGAACGGTAACATGCCGTTCGCCTTCTTCATTGCTTGCTGCACCTGCAAACTAACTTTTTGGGACTAGTGTACAAGGACACCCAAATCCCTTTGATTAGTAACACTATCTAACTTCGCCCCTTCCAGAAAATAATCTATTCTTTTATTCTTGCTGCCTCGGTGAATAATTTCACACTTGCTAACATTGAATTCCATCTGCCACCTACTTGCCCGCGCCCCCAGCCTATCTATAGCTTGTTGCAATCTTTTTGCATCATCCTGAGAGCTCATTCTGCTACCGAGTTTGGTATCATCCGCGAATTTAGACACATTACATTCAATGTCCTCGTCCAGATCATTGATGTAAATAATTTTTAATTAATCATTATGTACTTCGAGAATGTCACCTGCTCATAATCCTTTGATAAGGTGGGATTGATTTGAGGACTCGCACAGCAGAGACTGAAAGTATCTTTGCCGGTTGAGGTCACCTTCCGATTGCATTTCTTATTTTTCTAGGAAGATGTTCACTCCTCTGAGAAAATGAGCAATCGGGACCTTAACCACAGATCTCAGAAACGAAACGCTTTACCCTCAGACACCTGGCTTCTCAGGGCTGAGAAACAAGCAGGCTAGGGAAGGCTGGAAAATAAAAGTGTCCATCTGCCTTTCTCCCTATCATTTCTTTTCCCAAGGAAAACTAGCCTGCTGAGGGTTACCTGCAGCTTGCCAAGTGTGATGGCTATCTTTTTTGTAAGGGGAGGAGGAGTTAGGAACTATTAAAAGAAAGATGTAACTGTGAAATCGTTGGAGTCGACTTGGGAGATGACGATTCTGCACAGCTGGACTTGCTAATATGGATTTTACTGTATTTTCTCAGTTCGAGCTTATGTGACTTACTGAACAACCTTTGGATTATTACACAATCATATCAGCCGTCCCCATTTGAATTTCTCAGATATAAGGGTTATCCATCATTACAACAACAATAACAATATTCCTTTGATACAGCGCCTTTCACGTCGGGAGGACGTCCCAAGGCGCTATACATTTGGGTCAGGACATTACGTGGATAGCTTAGATATACAAATAATAATTCTCCCATTTGATGTTACAGTTCATCACATCATTGAAACGCCGCAATGCACTTTGCAGAAATTATTATAAAATATATACATTTTGTTTTAATTGTGTATATTGTCAGCAGATGAACCTAATTGTACAATTAGAAATTGATGTTTGTGTAACATTTTAGCTCCTGGAATGTTTATTGAGGTCACTTGAATGTGGGATTGGAATCAGTTCCTCTGAACAATGTAACATGTGAGACAGGGCTGTACACTCTGAACTTTCACCAGGCACATAAGTGAATTTCAATGTTGCTCAACCTACCGCAAACTGTCTGCCTCTCAGTAGTTTCTCCAGCATCAATGTCAAGTCCTCCACCAGATCATCCATCACTTCAAGTCTCTGTCTGTAGAACACGGTCACCATGTGCAGCTCAGAGTCGCTGTAACTTTTCAGAATTTGTCTGATTGCAATTTTGTCGTCATCTGACAATATATAAGGCACAGGAGAAGGAAATTAGAGCACTGGAGATAATTACTTCATTGGATGAGGGAGACGTCTGTGGGGAAGAAGGCCTGAGTGAAATACAAAGTACCATAGAGGAGGAGACAGGGTACTTGGGGGTAGGATTGAATAGGAACATTGTAGTCATAGGGGATTCAATAATTAAGGGGATCGAGGTGATCCTCTGCTGTCGAGATCAAGACCCCAAGAAAGTGTTGTCTTCCCGGTGTCAGTGTAAGGGATATTTCAATGCCGCTGGAAAGGAAATTGGTTAGGAAGGGGGCAAAACCAGTTGTCGTTATTCACGCGGGAACCAATGAAGTTGGAAAGAAGAAGAAGGTTGTCCTGCTGAGGGCGTATCAAGAGCTGGGGTTAAACTTCATAAACAGAACGATCTCCGGATTGCCACCCGAGCCACGTGCTAATCGGCTGAGATCAACAGATGAGGGAAATGAATGTGTGGTGTGAGGAGCAGGGGTTCCATTTCATGGGACACTGGCAGAAGTACTGGGACAGGAATGAACTATTCTGCTGGGATGGGCTACACTTGAACTGAGCTGCAACCAAGGTTCCAGCGAGAAGGATAAGTAGGACGGTAGAAAAAGCTTTAAACCAATGAAGGGGCGGGTGGGTAGAGGAAACTGTGTGGGGAACAATAACCAAAACATGAAGCAACGAGATGATGAGAGCAACAGTCAGAATACGTACCGTGAGAAATACATAAATACTACAGGATGAAACAAGCTAATAGGATGTTATCACAAAATGTGTAACACGTGAAACAGTGTGAGAAGAACATAATGAGGGCATTTGGGCATATCGGGACAGTAACCCAATTAAGAGTTATTTCCACAAATGCACGTGGCATAAGAAATAAAATAAGTGAATAACAAGCACAAAATTAGCTTGAAGGCTATGTTGTATTAGCAATCTTTTTTAAAGCTGGGCAGGACTCGGAGCTAAATATTCCGCTATAATATCTTTAGAAGACAGGGATATTGGGAAAGGAGGAGGAGTAGCATTATTGACAAAATACCCTGCAACAGCAGTGGAAAGAAAATATCAGCCAGGGCGATTGGTTATGGGGAGAGAGAGAGCGGACATTGAGGTTGATCAGGGCTTTGGGGAGAGAGTGTGGGAGTGGGATTAATTCGGAAAAGCTGCTTTCAAGGAGACACAGACATGATGGGCCGAATGGCCTCCTTCTGTGCTTTATAATTCTATGATTCCGTGATCAACCTCAATGGAATGAGAACTAAATTGACTACAGTAAACTGGGCTGCAATGTTAGTGGGGACACCTCCAGACAAACAATGAGAAGTATTCAAAAAGTATTTGATACAGTAGGGAACAAGTGCCTAGCCCTATAATGAAAAAGCTCAAATTGTGCAGTTGAGCAACCATGGGGCGCAAAAGAGTTAAGAGACTATCAAGTTGAAAGAAACGGCTTACTCAAATGCCGGAAAAAAGTGGGAATGCAGATGACTGGGAGAACCACAAAAAACAACAAAAGTGATAGAAGGAAACTAATAATGGTAGGAGCAATGAGGGAATATGAAAATAAACTAGCAACAGATATTAAAACTAATAGTAAAAGCTTTCATATCTATAATTAAGAGAAAGAGTGAGTGGTCAAGTTTAATGTGGGCCCGTTAAAGATAAATGTAGATGAGACTCTAATGGAAAATAATGAAATGGCTTGTTAAGTAAATACTTCACTTCTGGATTCACAGTTGAGGATGAGGACAAAATCGCAGCCATACAGGACAACCTAAACATAAGTCAAAGTGAAATGCTTAATAAAGTTAATATCAATAAAAATGGTAATGGAGAAAACAATGAGTCGAGTCGCATGATAGACAAATCTCCAGGAAATGATAATTTCCACCCAGGATTTTAAAGTGAACAGGAGAGGAAATTGCAGCTGCATTCGTCAATATTTCCAAAAATCACTAGATTCACGAATTGTGCGCTTAGATTGGAACACTGTGAATGTCACCCCTTTATTTAAGAAGGGAGCGAGGGAGAAAGCAGGAAACTACCGACCTGTCAGCTCAACGTCAGTTTTAGGAAAAATCCTGGAATCCATCAGCAGGGTCAGATTGTCTGAACACTTGGATAGCTATGAGCTAGTCAAAAAGAGTCACCGTGGGTTTGTGACAGGAAAGTCGTCTCTGACTAATCTCGTCGAATTTCTTGAGGAGATCTCTAAAATGCTGGATGAGAGAGTGTGTACGGATGCTGTTTATATGGACTTTCAGAAGGTATTTTATAAGGCTCCGAACAAAAGATTATTACCGAAAAATGAAGCGCATGGAGTTCAAGTTAACCTTGTGACGTGTCTCGGTAATTGGTTGGGAGGCAGAGAGCGTAGGGATAAAGGGTACGTTCTCTGATCGGTGGGACGTGACAAGTGATGTCTCCCAGGTGTCTGCACTGGGATCTCAGCTATTCACCATATATGCAACATATATACAGCTATTCACCAGATACGAACCATATGTATATCTATTCACTATATATACGACGTTAAAGGCCTCTATGAAGGTAATTTTGTGGTTATTGTTCTATACACCTAGATAATATATAAATCACTCGGAAGAAGGAATAGAAAGTGTTATATCCGAGATGGCAGACGACACTAAGCTTGGAGGCTCAGTGAGTTGGTGAGATGGAAGTAGGAAATTACAAAGGGAATTAGACAGTGAGTGAGCACATTTGTGGCAGATGAGTTCAATGTAAGGAATTGCAAGGTCATCCACTATGGACCGAGAAAAGAAAAAGCAGAATATTTTCTGAATGGCAAGAAATTAAGAACTATGGTGGAGCAAGGAGATTTGGGTATCCATATCCACAAATGAAAAAAAGATAGTTCCCAGACGCAAAAAGTAATCGAAAAGGCAAATGGAATGTTGGCTTTATCTCAAGATGCCTGAAATAAAAAGGGGAAGAACTGATGCCTCAACTGTACAGAGCGTCAGCCAGAACCCATCTGCCGAGTGCGTTCAGTTTTCGTCCTGGAGGGGGTGCAGCGCAGTTTCATCAGAATGCTACGAGGCCTAAAAGGGTTAAGTTACGAGGACAGACTGCTTAAACTTGGATTGTATTCTCTTGAGTTCAGAAACTTGAGGGGTGATTGGATTGATTTATTTTGGATGATAAAGTGATTCGATCGGGTAGATACAGAGAAGCTATTTACTCTGGTGGTGGAATCCAAAACAAGGGAGTATAGCCTTAAAATTAGTAATAGGCCATTTAGGAGTGAAATCAGGAAGCATTTTTTCCATTCAAAGAGTGGTAGAAATCTGGAATTCTCTTCCACAAATGGCTGTAGATGCTGGATCCATCGACATCTTCAACACTAAGGTTATTGCTATTGAGTAAGCCTTATTAAGGGTATTAATATATATCAGGAGAAAGTGGGAAATTGGAATTGAAAATATGAGTTGAGGCACACGTCAGCCAAGATATAACTATATGGCGGAAGAGGCTCGAAAGGCTTTATGCCTCCTCCTGTTCCTATGTTCTATGTTCCAGGTGAAATTATATGTGAAGAAATGTTAACTAGTTTACATGGGGACAGAATATTCAGAAAATGACTATTATTTGAACGGAAGGAAAATAGTATATACAAAAAATTAAAAGGATTTTAATTAATTAAACGGAAAGGTGGTTCAAAAATAAATTGAAGCTCTCCCAACAATGCTCTGTGACGGTGAGTAAAGCAAACCAGATGTTGGGATGTATCAAAAGATGAACAACAAGACTAAATCGTGAGGTAATCGTGCCACTGTATCAATCATTGGTGAGACTGTACTTAGAGTGCTGTATACAGTTCTGTTCACCGCAGTAGAAAAAGGATATTGGCGAAATCGAGAGCATGCAGAGAAGGCCATTCAAAATGGTGAGAGAATGGAGAACTTGGATTATAAGCATTGACTCAGTAAATTGGGCATGTTCACGCTGGAAAAGAGAAGATTTAGAGGCAAACGGATTGCTATCTTTAAATCTCCAAAAGTGGCAAAACAATATAGATCATGGCAGGCTGCATCAGCTGATCCAGAATAGAAAAAACAGAGGACAGACGGGCCTGCGATGGAATGGGGTTCAAGTCAGAACGAATCTATGAAACCTCTTCCAGTGAGTGAATAGTGAACCTGTGGAATAGGCTTCCTGGGGCGAAGGTTGAAGCAGCAAATGTTGATTCCTTCAAACGCAGGAATTAACAATAAGGGATATAGTAAAGAGGTAGTTCTGGGCATATACGCACACGACAAGAATGTGAACCAGGTGGACCTTGGTATTAGCACTTCTTATGTTGCTATGTTTATGGATGATGTCACCAAGAGGGAGCATTTAAATATTGAAGAGAAGAGGACCAAGGACAGAGCCCTGAGGAACGCTGCCTGAGAGAGTGCGGGGGCTGGAGGAAAAGCGGTATGTTAACGAGCAACACCTGGATTGAAAGGCAGGTGTGGTTACATTAATTTACCCACCTACTGGCCGGTTAACATCATGGGTAGCGCCCTCTGTTCGCCAATTTCTGTCCCGTTCCACAGACGCTGCAGTGAGACAAGCTGAGGCCTGGTTGCTTTGCCGTCTGCTGCTCTGTACAGGGGCTTCTGTATAACTGGAGCCTTCCATCCTGTAACGGAAATCAATACTAAATGGAGCGCATTACCGTTTGTTCATGTGGTGACACAAATCTTCAGCAAAAGTGTTTACTATCCTTGTTTTGCTGGTGCTTCCTATCATATTCGCTTGTGTCCACAGCAGCTCTTAGATTTCCTGATGATTTCCTCATAGGTTGTGGGGCTTAGAACCACAACTTTCTGACTGAGAGGCCAGAGTGCTACCATCGTAGACAAGTAACACACACTCAAGTTAGGAAAGGCCCAGCAGGGAAATCAACAGCTGCCAGAGGTAACCACTGAAAGTGATGTATATAATAGATAGGAAGATGGGTAGAAATCAAGAGAATTTTTTTTCCTTCTGGTACAGTTTTGCTGTAAATCCCATGCCTGAACCTCGCAAGCATCAGTGAACGAGCTTTCATCCCCTCTATCACAGTTCTAAAATCTATCCTGGAGTCGCTCGGTCTCGGAATTCACCAGTAAATCCACCTGAAGACCTCTCCATCTGAATGAACTTTCAGTAAGTTTCAGAGTCCGCCCTCCCATCATTGTCATCTTCCCCACCCAAACAAACCAGTTGTTTGATTCCCTTTCTCCTAATGTGAGGGGTGCTGTTTAAATGTAAAATTGTTGTTGTTACTGCTTTTTCCACAACATAAATACCACGGGTTTCATGTTGTACCCAGATACATTGTAAACTGTCAATGTTGTGAAAACTCCAGAACATAAAGGCATTACAATGAGCAAAACAATTGCACCTTTTTTTACTCATCTGACAATGTAACACACACCAAAAACTGCCTTATAGACTCATCCTGGACAATGTGAGTTCAAGGCCTCGGCTTGGGGTTGAATCCACTGCCTTCTTACACAGGTGAGAGTGTGCAACCACTGAGCCATGTTAACACATGTAGCACAGTGTCCTACGACGTGCAGATGGTGATGAGTCTCTTTATTGCACTCTTCCCTCAAGCCATAAAACAACTAGTTGCATCCTTTACAGTCCCTTTCACAACTAGCGTACTGCAAAGTCGGTTAAAGTGTAAGCATTCTGGGAAGCTGCTCTGCGTAAGGGCCGCTACATAAATGCAAGTTTTTGTTGCAGTTAATTCTCCTCCCCAATCACTCGGCTTCCTATCCATCATCAGACGAACAGCAGTGTGAAATTGCCACCTCCAACTTCAACCTTCCCTTTGCTTCATTTCACTAACCTGCCTAATTCAGAGCATCCACTGTGCTCTGTATCTAATCTTCTGGTCCTGCTCTTTGAACCTCATTTGTGTAATAATTAGTGAAACTTTATCAGCTCTAACAAGCAGTGTTTCCTTTTATGGGTATTTTCAAACAATGTAACTGTGGGTTCTGCTCTGACTGAGGACCAGGCAGTTTGGGCGAGTTGCTTTCAGCTGTTTAAAGTCAATAATAAAAGAGCCATCATGACAAAAATAATTTCTACTTGTGTGAAAAGTGAACGAAAATGGTGGCATTCAGTTCGGAAGAAACAGATTGAGCATTAAATATGATATCCCACACGGTGAAAGCTAGGGACAAACCTTCAGAAAGATCCAGCTTTTCTACACCATCTACAAATTCAACATAGATTGAAACTTGAGTTAGTGGGATGAATTATAAACTAGCGTTAGATAAACTGGGGAAACACTAACAAGAACCATATAGTCCCCTTCAGGCGGTCAGCACATCGAAGCATTTAAACAGCAGGGTTGTTGCTAAGCTGATTTTTTTTAAAAAATCAGCCGAGTATCTGACACACTCGAAAACCCATCACCAAACCTAACAGTATCCAAACAAAGCTGAGATTTCCATGCATCCCTCCTACACATGGAAATCCCAGGGATAGATTGTTGAAATGGAATAAACATCCACTCTCTGGAGGGTTGCTTCCTGCTTACCTAATGCCGGAGGGTATGATGAGCAGGATGGCAAGAGCCAAGACTAAACCGCAACGTGGAACGATTGAGGCAATAGCTGACAAAAGCGTCTGCACAGGTCCTTAAGGTTGTACAGAGGAGAGCAACCAGGATGATGATTAGTGTTAGTGGAATGAGTTATGATCGAGCATGACTTCCACACGAGGGCCCATCGTTGATCAAGAATATTTCGGATTACTCAAGCTCACGGGCACATTTTGGACACCAATTCTACTTTATACAATGCTTAATCGATACAAAAGAAAATTAATGAAACAAATTACATTTCAGCTCTTCCTTAATCACTGGCGCCAGGTTTCTTTCACAGCAGTAAACTTTCAGTAACTGCTGAAGCACAACAAGTTGCATTTATCTTGCGCTGTTCGCAAAAAGTGGCATCTCCAAGCGCATAAACCAGGAGCAACTTTACTGTTTTATTTCAGCCACAATCAGATCTAATAAGAGTCTCACCTTCGTGTCTCCCCGTTGACTGAGCTCCGGTTCCTGCCTCTGGTTCCCGAGACTCTCAGTGAAGTGGCTTCAGTGTTCTGGGATGTACAGGTAATAACACACACTGGTCAGAGTCCAGCATCTAATGTCTGCCAGAAAGTCATCGCCTCGCCCGTTTCCCTTGGAGATTTCCACAGAAACTCAATGGTTGCCTGATATAAAATCCTCCTGGTCAGGGCTCAATCCACAAAGCATCAATTTCAAAGAGTTAGCAAACTGACAAATGTGGAGCTTTGGAGAATTTGTTTTCCTGCACAGTTGGCTGTTGGGTTATGGAAAGCCCTGGTGGGAATGATGTTTGAGGCTGATTCCAGATTGATTTTGAGATCATCACTAGATTCCGTGATTGAGTCAACGGAATTGAGTCAACTATCTAAAAAGGGATTTGGGAAAAGAGCAATGTAAATGGGACTGAAAGGATTGGCATAAAATCAGCCACCACAGCCATCCTTCTTCTGTGCTGTACAACTCGATGTTTCTTTGTTCGTGGGTGTGGCACAAAAGATTGGATTCAGTGTTTTTTCTTTAAAAAACGAATCAGTAAAAGAAGAAAAAATATATAATGGTGACGCCCAGTTTTTTATAGTGTTAAATGTTGTAAATTTTCTCTCTCATTTTCTCTTTTTCTTATCACACACTCTCTCTCTCTCTGTCCTCTCTCAGGCATTCCTTCTCTCTCTCAATTCCTCTCTCTCTCTCTCTCTCTCTCTCTCTATCCCCTTTCTCCCACACACGCCTGTCCCTCCATTCACATTCTCATTCCCCTCTTAGTCTCTCCATCTCCACTGTATCGATCACTGTCTCCCTCTTGTCTCCCTCCTCTCCTTCGCAAACACTCTCTCCTCCCACAATCTCAGTCACTTTCGTTCACTCTCTGTATCTGCTTTCTCCCACTGTCTCCATGACTCTGTTTATTTTTCTCACCAACTCAACTCCCTCTCTCATCGCTTTCTTTGAATCGCTTTCCCTCTCACTTCTCACTTACATTCTCACACACACTCACTCTAAATAAATCTCTCTCCCCTCTGCCATACGGTCACTCACTGTAACTCTCTCACCGCTTTGCTTCCGTCCACTTTCTCCCTCCATATTTCTCTGTCATTTTCTCACCCCATCCTCTCTCTGCCACTTTCTCTACCCCTCTCCACCCTTCTAAACACACTATTCTTCTCACACTCTGAATCATTCACTCACACTAACCTTTCTGTCTCTCTCACACCCTCTGTTTCTTTTCTATCAGTCTCTGTATCAATCAATCTGTCTCCCCCACTGTCAAGCACTCACTCATTGCCACTCTGTTACTTCTTTGTTTCTGCCACTCCCTAAACTTCTCTGTTTCATTCTCTCACCCCACACTCACTCTATCTCTCTCTTTACTCCATGTCTATCTCCCCCTCTCCCCCCACTGTCTCTCTCCTTTCTTACTCACACTCTTACCAACACACATTCTCTTCTCTCATTCTCTCACAATCATTCGGAGTCCTGTATCTCAGTGGTTAGAGCACTCGCTTTGCAAGCGAGAGAACTGAGTTCAATTCGAGGCAGAGGGTGAAACCTTGGGCAAGTTTGCTTACTCCACACAGAGCCTAATAATAATCCCTCCAAAAAAACATAATAAATCGGTCATTTTCAAGTTACGACTGTTTGTGGGACACATCTGTGCGCAATTGACTGCCACGTTTGCCCATAAACATACAGTCAATTCACTTTACAGCATATTCTGTGAAGCACTTTAGGATGTCAAGACGACGTGAAAAGCGATATATCAAATGCAAGGAATATTATTATTATTCTCCCTCACTGCCTCTCACCACCACTTTCACACAGAATCTCACTCACTCACTCAATCAGTGCTGTCTCCAGCTCTCTCTCCCTGAATCTGCTTCTTTCTCTCATGCCCATCCTCTCTCTAACAGACGCTCCTCCATTTATGTAAATAGGACTGTCTCTCATATCTCAGGCACACTCCTGCTATCGCCTTTATACTCTCATTCTTTCTCAATTTATCTTCTTTCACGTCTCTTCCCCATTCTCTCATGTGTTCTGTGATTATACGCTGCATGAATTTGATTACATAAAGCATTTGTTGTTGTGTAAGTTAATACAACAAGAAGATGAGTGACGAGTTCTGGTCATTTTCCATTTCAGAGATTGTCACCAATAAAGTTCGTCTCCAGCAATCTGCTACAGAGCAAGATTAGTTGGGAATCTGTTTTCCGATCCATCATCAGACCAACACCAGCGTGACATTCAAACTTACGTTAGATTCATTTTAACAAACCGCCCAATTTAGAGCATCCACTGCGCTCTCTATCTAATCTCCTGATCCTGATCTTTGAACCTCATTTCTGCAATAGTCAGTGAAACGTTATCATTGCCAATGTGCAATGTTGCCTTTTATGACTATTTTCAGTTAATGTAACTCTGGGTTGGGCTCCGGACTTGGGACCAGGCAGTTAGTCCTTGAAAGTCAACAACTTGAGCACCATTTTGTGAAAACTCATTTCCACTTGTGTGAAAGAGAAAGAAAATGGCGACATTCCGTCCGATAGATTGTAGACTGAAATATAATTTAGTCTTATTTCCAACAGCATAAAAGAAAGTGAGAACCATTCAGAATTATCCCATCTTCTCTATATCGTCTGTATATTCGGAGAAGATTGATCTCGCGAATTGGAGGGATGAGTCTTAAACTATCGTTGGACAAGCTGTGCCCAACAAAAGAAAAGTTTCAGAGGAGGCAATAAAAACAATAGCAACAACAGCAACAATATAGTGCCCTTCTCGCGGGTTGCAGCTTGGAGCACAAAAACAGCAGTAAGGTATCTGAGCTGAAATTTTTTGTCAGCCAAGTGTCTGTCCAAAGAAAACAATTAACAAATGGAACATGATCCAAAACAAAGGTGAGATTTCCATGCATCCCAAACTACATATGGAAACACCAGAGTTAGATTGTTGGAACGGAATGAGCACCCTCACTCTGGAGGGACCATCCTGCTCGCTTCATTCGAAGCGAAGTAGGAGCAGGTTGGCAAGAGTCAAGGCGAGGGGAGACCAGAGTGTGTGTTGGGGTAACTCCTGGAGTCCAACCAACCAAAACCGCAAGGTGGAAGGATTGAGGCAATGGCTGACAAAAGCATCAGCACAGTTCCTTAAGGTAGTGCAGAAGAGAACAACCAGGATAATCACAAATGATTGAGGAATGAACTTTGAACAAGGATGAAACAAGCTGATTCATAGATGCATAGAACCTACAGCTCAGATTCGGCCCGACCGCCTGGCTGTTGCTTAAATTCCACATTAGTATGTTGACAATAGTTCAGATCAATCAAGTTCCCCAATGGATTTCGGAGACCATTGATTTCTTAAACGGTTCTACGATGATTAATTCAAATAACAGCAACAACTTGCATTGATATAGCGGCCAACACGCCGGACAGTATGTCGGAGAATGTTGGAGTGGTGGAGGACACTATGTGTGAGGGAGGGAAGAGGTGACCGTAATCAAAGTCGTAAAGCGAGATCTTCCGTTTATGAAACAAATGATATTTTAACTCTTGCTCATTCAGTTACTCCTGGTTTCCTTAATTACAATAAATGTTGCACGAACAACAAAACTTGCATTTATATGGGTTTTTCTCTCTGTGCGCTTACAACCCGGGATAATAGTAT
Organism: Callorhinchus milii; assembly: GCF_018977255.1. Lineage (NCBI taxonomy): Eukaryota > Metazoa > Chordata > Chondrichthyes > Chimaeriformes > Callorhinchidae > Callorhinchus > Callorhinchus milii. Next base: position 15,793 of record NW_024705615.1, on the reverse strand, counting down.
GACATTATTTCAGCCACAATCAGATCTAATAAGAGACTCACCGTCTTGTCTCCCCGCTGACTGAGCTGCGGTTCCTGCCTCTGGTTCCCGAGCCTCTCAGTGAAGTGGCTTCAGTGTTCTGGGCTGTACAGGTAACAACACACCCTGGTCAGAGTCCAACAGCTAATGTCTGGCAGTAAATCATAGCCTCGCCCTGTTCCCTTGGAGATTTCTACAGAAACTCAAGCTTACCTGATATAAAAGTCCTTCTGGTCAGAGTTCAATCCCTAAGGCATCAATTTCAGAGAGTTAGCAAACTGGCAAATGGGGACGTTTGGAGAATTTGTTTTCCGGCACAGTTGGTTGATGGGTTATGGAAAGCACTGGTGAGAATGAGGTTTCAGGCGGATTCCAGATTGGTTTTTAGACCATCACAAGATATCGATCTAAATGGAGTCAACTATCTAAAAAGGGGTTTGGGAAAAGAGGAACTTAAATGGGACTGAAAGGATTTTCATAAAAATAGCCACAGCCATCCTTCTTCTGTGCTGTACATCTACATGTTTCTTTGTTCGTGAGTGTGGCACAAAAGATTGGATTCAGGGATTTAAAAAAAAAACTGATCAGTAAAGGAAGGAAAAAATATATTGGAAACGCTCGTTTTTTTATTGTGTTAAATGTTATGAAGTTTCTCTCTCATTTTCTCTTTTACTTCTCACACATACTCCCTCTGTCCTCTCTCAGTCATTAGCTCCCCCTCTCGCTCTGTCTTACCGACACTCTTTTGTTCTCTCAGTTCCTCTCTCTCTATCACACTCATCTCCCACACCAGCCCTCCCTCCACTCACACTCCCTTTCCCCTCTCACAGTCTCTCCGTCTACGCTCTCTCGATAACTCACTCCTCCTTTTCTCCCTCTCTTTCACAAACACTCTCTCCTCCCACAATCTTATTCACTTTCTTTCACTCTCTGTCTCCATATCTCTGTTTCCTTCTCACCACATCTCTCCCTCTCACCTCCTTCCTGTCAATCACTTTGCCCCTCACATTTCACTCACATTCTCACACACACTCTCTCACTCAATAGCTATCTCTTCGCCTCTGTCGTACAGTCACTCACTGCCAATCTCTCACCGCTTTGCTTATTCCCTCTTTCCCTCCCGGTCTCTGTTTCTTTCTCTCACCCCATCGTCTCTCTACCGCACTCTGTCTCCCCCTCTAACACACACACACTCTCCTTCTCACACTATCGATCACTCACACACACCTGATTTTTCTCCCCCCCCCTCCCTCTCTTCCTGGCTCTGTTTCTTTCACTCATCTACACTCTCTCTCTCTCTATCATTCTCCCCCTATTCCTGTCACCCATTCTTCCCTCCAACCTCCCCCTCTCAATTCTCACGCGCACTCTATTTCTTCTATCCTCTCATTCCAAGTGCTTAAAACCTGGTGTAACTTTACTGTTTTGTTTCAGCCACAATCAGAGCTAATGAGAGACTCACCGTCTTGTCTCCCCACTGACTGAGCTGCGGTTCCTGCTTCTGGTTTCCGAGCGTCTTCGTGATGTGGCTTCAGTGTTCTGAGCTATACAGGTAATAACACACCCTGGTCAGAGTCCAGCAGCTAACGTCTGGCAGTAAATCATAGCCTCGCCCTGTTCCCTAGGAGATTTCCACAGAAACTCAATCTTTACCTGCTATAAAAGTTCCACTGGTCGAGGTTCAGATCTTAAAGCATCAATTTAAGACAAACAAATAGCAAACTAGTAAATGAGGAGGTTTGGAGTATATGTTGTCCTACACATTTGGTTGTTGGGTTATGGAAAGCCCTGGCGGGAATGGTGTTGATGCAGAATCCATATTGGTTTTCAAAACATGTCTACATATCGATACGAATGGAGTGAACTATCTAAAAATGGATTTAGGAACAGAGCAGGAATACGGGACTGAAAGAATTGTTATCAAAAAGTGCCACCACATCCATCATAAGCTGAATAATCTTCGTCTGTGCTGTACATCTCTATGGTTCTTTGTTTGTGGGTGTGGTACAAAAGTTTGGCTTCAGGGATTTCTCGAAAAACTAAATGGGAAAGGAAGAAATAACCTTATTTGAAATGTCAATGTTTTTAATATTGTGTTAAATGTTGTGGATTTTCTCGCTCATTTTCACTCTTTCAACTCACACTCTGTCCATATCACTCTCTCAATCAGTCTCTGCACTCTCTCCCTTTGTTTCTCTCACACATTCCCCCCCTCTCTGTTACCCTCTCACACACCCTTTCTCACAAACAACATCACCGCTCTCACACTCTCTTTCCCCTCTCACACTCTCTCTATCTCCCCTTTCTCTTTCACTCACTCCCCCTCTTCACTCTCCTCTTTCGCAAACACTTTCTCCACCCACACGCTCAATCATTCCCTTTCACTCTCTGTCTCTGCTTTCTCTCTCTGTCTCGGTTTCTTAATCTCGCCACAGCCCGTCTTTCTCTTTCACTCCATCCACCATTTCTGTCAATCACTCTCGCCCTCTTTTCTCACTCACACTCTCACACTCTGTTTTGCTTCTATCAGTCTCTGTAACAATCAATCTGTCTCTACCTCTGTCAAACTCCCTCTGGCTCGGTGTCTGTATGTGTGTATGTCAGTGTTTGTGTGTGTGTCTGTGTATGTCAGTGCGTGTGTGTGTGTCGATGTATGTCAGTGGCTCGGTGTCTGTGTGTGTCTCTATGCGTCAGCCTGGTTCAATGTGTGTGAGAGGAGAGAGTGTGAGCGAGAGAGTGACAGAGACTGACAGATTGAGTGTGTGTGTGTGTGTCTGTGTGTTTCTGTCTGTGTGTGTGTCGGTGTGTGTCTGTGTTTGTGTGTGTGTGTACTCGGTACCAAACACAAGGATTGTTACTGCTATCACTCAAATGACGAGTGACTGCACTCACTACGACACCACAGGACTCCACAGATTAAACCGCTCCGCACAGATCACATCCCCGCAAACCGCGAGAAAAATAATACCCCGAATTAGAAATGAATGAACAAATGTTGAAGAATGTTGTTGGAGCTTCAGTCCCTCTCTCCCCTCGGCCTGGAATGAAGGTCCCGTCTGATCCCACAGTGTACAACAGGCAAATGAGACGGGAATATCATCCGCCCCGAAACCGCTCAATGTTCCTCAATACATCATCACAGAAGTCATATCAGTTCGGATCATAAACCTTAATAATATTATACACAGAAACACACACTTTCACTCTCTCACTCTCTCTCTCACACACTCTCTCTCCCACACTCTCTCTCACACATTCTCACTCTCTTTCACTCTCTCTCACACTCTCTCTCTCTCACACACTCTTTCTCACTCACTCTCTCTCACACACTCTCTCACACGTTTCTCTCACTCTCTGTCACACTCTCTCACTCTCTCACACGCTAACACACTCTCCCTCACATACACTCTCTCTCACTCACTCTCTCTCACACACTCTCTCTCTCTCTCTCATCTTCCCCTCACTCTCTCTGTCACACTCTCTCTCTGTGTCTGTTTGTGTGTGTGTGTGTTTCAGGCTCAATGTGTGTGAGAGAGAGTGACAGAGTGAGAGTGCGTGTTTGTGTGTCTCTGTCTCTCTCTCTCTGTCACCGAAACTGACCGTCGTCTCCGCCGCCATCACCACCTCCCGCGGTCCCGCCTCGCGCTCAGACAGACAGGCGCCGCGCCCCGAAACACCGTCAGCCCCGCGCCCGGAGACGGCACTGCGCAGGCGCCGAGTTCAAAAAAAAACCGCGGCCTCGCGCTCAGGGACACCACTGCGCAGGCGCCGAGTCAGAGGGAAAAAGAGGCGCCAAAGTCAGGCGACGAGAGACACAGAGAGAGAGACAACCGACCGACAGAGGCGACTGAACCCATCGACCGTTTAAACCTCACACTGAGGCCTCCCGACGCCAATGAATAACCCACACAAACAATTCTGGAATTTTTTACCCGAATGACAAAGGCGGATCCCGTCACTACAGTCATCCACGCACTTGATCCACAGAGAGCCCAGACATTGGGGCCTCACCCAAATATATTGCCCACAATACACACAGTGAGTTCACTTTACACTATATCCTGTGTTGCGCTTTAAGATGTGATGAGGCGCCATAACAAATGCAAATATTATTAGTGTTATCTCTCAAATTACTAGTGTTTGCACTAACTGCTTCCGCTACAGGACTCCACCGATTATATCGCTGCCTTCAAATAACACTCCGGGAAACCATAAGGGCACTAATGTTCAGCGTTGGAAATAAATGAATAGATGCGGACGCTTTGGATTAGAAAAGATTCCATCCTGATCCAACAGACATCAAATAGCCATCCAGCAACACCTCAACATTATACTGTTAAAACATGACAGAAGTTGTATCGTTCCAGATCATAACATTTAATATGACTAATTTAATATAATAATAATAATAATTCTGGCATTTGGTACAGCGCCTTATCGCGTCTTCACAGAATATCCTTAAATGAATTGTCTGTGTTCTCTGACACTGAGAGCCAAGCGCTGGAATGGCATTGAATCGTGGCTTTTAGGTTTCACATCAACGTCAATATGAAGGACAAATACCTCGAGGAGACAGTTCATGACCATCTCGTTTGTATTGCCAGCTTCTGAGGAACCGGTGAAAACCTAAACATCTCAAGTTTAGAACAAGAATAACATCACATTTGTACAGCAGCTTTCACATCGGGAGGATGTCCCAAGGCACTGGACAGTCAGACCTGAGCTGTGGGTTGGGATTAGGGAGGGGGGAAAGCCATGGGTTTTGGAGGGTTTTGAGATAGGTCTTCAAGAAGCCAATGGAGAGGGCGAGGCAGAGGGACTGTGGGATGATTACCAGCGAGTGGGGCAGAATGAAGGCCGCCCGCTGGGTACTTGCGGAAACTTTGCTCTATTAACTAGTACCGCCTTATTCTCTGTTGTACCTTTTCAATGTGATGCAGATAACATGCAGGTTATTAAAAAAAACATAACGTGACCTTGATATAGCACTTTGCTGTTACCAAATCACTCCTCTAAATACCCACCCGCAATCCCTCTAACCTTTCATACAACCACCCAATTTACAGCCCGCCTTTCCTTGCCCCTTGGGGTTAAGCAGAGCTTTGCTGGACTGATCGAGGTCAGCATCCTAACAAATTCCATACTTTGCTGAAAAGAAGTTCACACCTCTGAGATAAAGAGCAATTAGATCCTTCAGCACCGATGTAGGATCATTGGACCACAGAAATTTAAGGCTGTAGCTTCAGACATCTGCCGAACTTAAGTCTGAGAAACAAGCAGATCGAGAAAGGCTGCTCAGAAGTTGTCCATCTCTATCTATCTCTCTCTCTGTGTAAAGCAGCCTATGAAGGGTGGGGGCTTCCTCTGTGATAACGGGAGGTGGAGGTAGATACACACACAAAAAAAAGTAATTTTGGAAGAGTTGGATTTGTGTTGAGGGTCTGCACATTTCCCAGTGGAATCGATATTGATTCTCCCATATCTAAGATATCAGTTATATGTGAGTCAAAGATCACAAAAACTCGGACTGATCAATTCAAGGGACCGCAAAGGAGAACCGTAGATATACATGGGGGTGAGGGGATTTACCTCCAGTAAGAAAGTGACCCTTACAAGAGAAAGAAGAGGGGCAGTGAAGTCCTTGAGGAAGTAAGGCTTCCTCTATTCGGAGTGTGATGTTATCGCGGGTAAAATACATTTCTATTGTTATGCTGTATAAATCTGTATGTTGATGTGGTAATATAATGTCACGGTTAATGCAGAGACTGTTGCACTTGTATGTGAATAAAGACCTTTTCTTTGAATCTTTGTGCCAACTCACATTGAGTAAACTGAGGCTCCAGTAAACCCGGCAATTTGAATGTCTCGCATACGAAACACGTCCATCTTTCACCCCATATACCCTCAATGTTCTTTTTTACTCAGTTCAGTTTTGCTCTCTTGTCATCCGGCCTCTGCATCATTCTGTGAATGAATAGTAACTCTCTCGGTGCAGAAATGTCTGGTAACATTTACCTTGATTATCCCGCTAAGATAAAAGCATAATTCTTGATCTATGGTGTAAGATTACATTTGTATTCCTTAACGTCTTTAAGGCTTTTAAATTAAGCTCTCACCTATAGCCCTTTAATACGTTGCGTTTGATTTAATGACCATCTTATATGTAGCTTTGCTGGACCGGTTCACGTTAGATTCTTATAACATTTCATATCTGTCTGGGAAGAAGTTCACTTCTCTGAGATAATGAGCAATCAGGTCCTTGAGCACAGATGTAACAATAAAGGACCACAGAAAGAAATGGCTGCAGTCTCACACACCTGCGGAGCTCAAGGCGGAGAACCTCTGAGGCTGGAGAAGGTCACCAGAACCAAAGTTGCCAATCTGTCTTTCTCCCGATCAGTGTATTTTTCCATAGGGAATTTCCCTGCTCAGAGTCACCAGCAGTTTGCGAATGGTGGGGGCTATCTCTGTGACCAGGGGAGGCAGAGTTAGGATCTCTTAAAAGAAAGATGTTAACATGAAATCGTTGGAGTTGACGTGAGAGTCGAAGTAAGTGGTCAAACGCATCTTCCCAGTTGGACCGGATAAGATGGATTTTACTGTTACTGTAACTATTGTCTCAGTTGGAGCTTTTTTGACTCACTTAATAAACTTTCGATTATTAAACAACGGTATTGGCCGTATCCACCAATTCTATTACAATGCGATTAAAGAAGGATAACGCTGCCTGTGATGAGAGACCAAGGGTTAGATTGGCATTAACGAGAGAAGGTTAGTCTGGTTGTCAAAAGCGAGAGAGAGTGCTTTCGACTGTCTGTGAGGAGGGAAAGAGAGAGGATCAGACTGGCTTTTATGAGAGAGAAGGTTAGACTGGATCTGATGAGAAAGACAGGGTGTTTGGCTGACTTTGAGGAGGGAGAGAGAGAGAGAGGGTTAGACTGACTTTTATCAGAGAGGGTTAGACTGAGAGCGAGAGGGTTAGATTAGCTGTGATGGTAAACAGAGGGTTGGACTGACTGGAATGAGAGAGAGGAGACACTGTACGGGGTGTAACATTCTGACGGGGATTCAAAAATGAAAGAGTGTACAGTAAGTTTGTGGGACATTGCTGTGTGCAATTGGCTGCCGCGTTCGCCCACAAATAAACAGTCAATTCACTTTACGGTATATTCGGTGAAGCACTTTGAGACGTCAAGAAGACATGAAAAGCGCTATATCGAATGCAAGGATTATTATTATTAATGCTATTATTATTATTATTATTAAGTTACGATGTATCAAGCAAACAGAACAAGACGATATAAGTTTTGCGTTGCACAGGCAATTTCTGGACCCATCGTTATGCTAAAGTTTATTTGGTAGACAGCAAAAAAGGTAAATTTAGAGAAAAACAGATAAGCTGTATGTATGGTCATTGTATTTTTTTTGTTTCAGTTTTGCTTCAACCATTTCTAATTAAAAAAAAAAAAAAAAAAAAAAACAATAATAAATTGGTCATTTTCAATCCATATGACTGTTTGTGGGACATTGCTGTGCGCAATTGGCTGCCGCGTTCGCCCACAAATATACAGTCAATTCACTTTACAGTGTGTTCTGTGAAGCGCTTTGGGACGTCCTCCCGACGTGAAAAGCGCTATATCAAATGCAAGGATTATTATTATTATTTTATAATGAATCATTGGTTTGTGTGGAAATCTCCTCGGGAACAGGGCCTGGATATGATTTACTGCCAGACATTAGCTGATGGAGTCTGACCAGGGAGTGTTATTACCTGTACAGCCCAGAAATATGAAACCACATCACTGAGAGGCTCGGGAACCAGAGGCAGGAACCGCAGCTCACTCAGTGGGGAGACAAGACGGTGAGTCTCTCATTAGATCTGATTGTGGCTGAAATAATGTCATATTGTTATCCCGGGTTGTAAGCGCACAGAGAGAACAACCCATATAAATGCAAGTTGTTGCTGTTCGTGCAACATGTATTGTAATTAAAGAAACCAGGAGTAACTGAATGAGCAAGATTTAAAATATGATTTGGTTCATTAAGGGAAGAACTCGCCCTTCCACGCTCCTTACGGTCACCTCTTCCCGCCCTCATACTCAGTGTCCTCCACCACTCCAAAATCCCCCGACACACTGTTCCGCGTGAAGGCCGCTATATCAATCCAAGTTGTTGCTGTTACTTGAGTTAATCATCGTAGAATGGTTGAAGAAATAAATGGTCTTCGAAATCCATTGTGGAACTTGATTGACCTGAACCATCAGCATCCGAGGCCGCACTCTCCACCTCTGAAAGCCATCAGGAACCTCGGGGTTCTGTTGGACCCTGAGCTGTCCTTTCTCCCTCATATCCGCGCCACAACGGGCACCGCCTTCCATCACCTCCGAAACATCGCCAGACTACGGCACTACCTCACCCCTCACGCGGCTGAAACTGGTCCACGCTTTATCACCTCAAGGCTGGACTATGGGAACTCTCTCCTCGCGGCCTTCCCGGCCCTCCCTCCACACTGCAGGTCATCCAGAACTCTGCAGCTCGTGTACTGTCCCGCACCAGACACCACGACCACATCACTCCCACCCTCGCTCCCCTCCACAGGCTCCCCATACCCCAGAGGATCCAATTCAAGATCCTCATCCTCACCAACAAGGCCATTCACGGCCTCGCTCCCTCCTACCTCTCTGACCTACTATCCCCTATTTACCTGCCCGTACCCTCCGTTCCTCCGGCTCCGGTCTGCTCCACATCCCCCGCCCCAATCGCCCTACCATCGGTGGTCGGGCCTTCAGCCTCTCAGCCCCGAGGTTCTGGAACTCCATCCCCCAGTGCCTTCGCCGCTTCCTCCCTCTCCTCCTTCAAGGTCGGTCTCAAAACCTTTCTCTTTGACCGAGCCTTCAGCTCCCCTCTCGACTCTCTTCCCCCTCCTCGCTCTCTCACTTCCCTCCCCTCACCCTGACCATCTCCCCTCCAATGCTCGGTTCCTGACCCAATGGTACAGCGCCTTGGGACGTCCTCCCGATGTGAAAGGCGCTCTATAAATGGAATTTTGTTGTTGTTGTTGCTCTCTCTCTCTCTCACACACACACACACTGACTGCTCTCTCACACACACACACTGACTGTTCTCTCTCTCTCACACACACACACTGACTGACTGCTCTCACACACACACACACTGACTGCTCTCTCTCACACACACACACACTGACTGCTCTCTCTCACACACACACACACTGACTGCTCTCACACACCCACACTGACTGCTCTCTCTCACACATACACACTGACTGCTCACTCAGACACACACTGACTGCTCTCTCTCACACACACACACACTGACTACTCTCTCTCATACACACATACTGACTGCTCTCACACACTGACTGCTCACACACACACACACACCTACACACATACTGACTGCTCACACAAATACACCGACTGCTCTCCCCCACCCCCACACACACACACTGACTGCCTCACACACACACACACTGACTGCTCTCACACACACTGACTGCTCACATACACACACACTAACTGCTCTCACACAACACACACACATACACACATACTGACTGCTCTCACACACACTGACTGCTCACACACACACACATTAACTGCTCTCCCACACACAGACACACTGACTGCTCACACACGCACACACCTACACACACACTGACTGCTCTCACACACACACACACTGACTGGTCTCTCACACACACAAACACATACACATTGACTGCTCTCTCACACACACACACACTGACTGCTCTCTCACACACACACACACACACTGACTGCTCTCACACACTGACTGCTCACACACACACACACACACACACACCTACACACATACTGACTGCTCACACACACACACTGACTGCTCTCCCCCCTCACACACAATGACTACCTCACACACACACATACACTGACTGCTCTCACACACACTGACTGCTCACATACACACACTAACTGCTCTCACACACATACACACCTACACACATACTGACTGCTCTCACACACACTGACTGCTCACACACACACACACCTACACATACACTGACTGCTTTCCCACACACACACGCACTGACTGCTCACACACACACACACACACCTATACACACATTGACTGCTCTCACACACACACACACTGACTGGTCTCTCACACGCACAAACACATACACATTGACTGCTCTCTCGCACACACACACACACTGACTTCTCTCTCTCACACACACACACACACACTGACTGCTCTCTCCCCACACACACACATACACACACACTGACTGCTCTCTCTCACACACACTAACTGCTCTCTCTCACACACACACACTGACTCTTCTCTCTCACACACACTGACTGCTCTCCCACACACACACACACATACACAGACTGCTCTCACACACACACTGACTGCTCTCACACACACACACATTGACTGCTCTCACAAACACTGACTGTTCTCACACAAACACACAAACACACTGATTGCTCTCTCTCTCACACACACAAACTGACTGCTCTCTCTCTCACACACACACTGACTGCTCTCACACACACACACACTGACTGCTCTCTCTCACACACACACAGACTGACTGCTCTCTCGCCAACTATCTCATAGCCAAGCACTGACTGAGGCAAACACGCACACACACACAGAGTTAGAGAGACGGAGACTAAGAGAGACAACGAAAGAGACAGCCTGAAATAGAGAGACGGAAATATATAAACTGAGAGGGACTGACACACAGAGAGAGAGAGAGAGAGACTGTGAGAGAAAGTGCATCAGTTGTGTTCGCTTACAGCAGTTTAGCAGTGACTGAGGGTCGGGGCTCTCCAGCCGCCCGCACGCCCGTAGGCGGTGTGTGTCAATAACGGTCCCCAGAGCAGAGATGGGAGAGGAATCAGCATCAACATCTTTAATAATCAGTCACTACAGTGTCCAGAATATATTCCATATTACACAGACTGTGTGGACAGTCATTGCCTCAGTCAGTGTCACACTATCACTCTCAGCGCAGCTCTGATTCCCCACAGTGACCGCAGCTGTTTCGCTCCGTCTGAACTGAACCTATTCTTCAAAAGCCTGAAACACATTAAACAGGAAATAAACCCATGGGATAATGGTACAAACTGTAAACTGTTCATGTCGCAGTTTAATGAATAAATAAATCCCTTCAACCTGTTTCCATTCTGATACGCAGCCCTTTCTCTGTGTGTTTATCACATTAAACACTGACACAATCACTCACCAGATCTCCCCCAGACTGGTGCAGGTCTGTATGAGGCGGCGGAGAGCGGGGACAGAGCCGTCTGTGAATGAATTATACCTCAGGTCCAGGATCCTCAGTGAGTGGTCTGTACTGAGAGCGGAGACCAGAGCATCAGTGCAGCCATCAGTCAGTCTGTTGCTGCTCAACCTGGAGATCAGAGACACAGAGACATGACAGGGATCAGAGTCAACACAGTGGGTATAACCCACTGTCACTCACAGTTTGTTTGATGCCGGACAGGTGTAAGGGCGCACACACACACTAACACACACATGCAGCCACACACACATACAAACATACAAACACACATGCACACACACATAGACAGACACAGACACACACACAGATATATACACAAACACAAACAGCTCACACCCAAACCACACGCACACGTACACGAACCTTCATATACAAAGACACACACCAAACAACTATGTACACACAAATACACACACAATTATACACACAGACACACTTACAATCACACACAAACAAAGATGCACAAACACACACAAACATCATCGCACACACACAAGCACACACGTGCACCCAAATACACACAAGCAAACACACAAGCACACACAAAACAGACGCGTAGAAACATACGCAAAGAAACACACTGACACACACAAACACACACAGACACGCAAACACACACCAACACACAATCACAAACAACCAAACACAACCAAACACACAAGCACACACACACACAACCAAACACACAAGTACAAACACGCACACAAAAACAGACACACATGCACACACATACAAAAACATACAAATAAACAAGCTTACTCAGACACATGTGCACCCATGATACACACACAATCACAAACAAACGCACAGACGCAAACAAACAAAGGCGCACACAAACTTACATATAAAGACACAGGAGCAATCACACAAGCACACGCACAAACACACGCAAAAGCACACAAACACACAAGCACAAAGAAACACCCAAAAACACACAACCATGCACAAACATATACAAAAACAAATACAAACACATGCAAGCACACATACACACAAGCACATACCACAAGCATACACAGACAAACAAACACACAGAAACACACACACACAAATACACACAGACACACACACTAACAAACACACACATAGACACAAACACCCACACACAGACAAAAACACGGAAACAATCTCAGGCACACCCACAAGCACAAACACAAACACAGAGAAGCACAATCACACACACAAACAAACACAGACACACACAAATACATACACACAGAAAAGCAAAAACAAACACACAAACATATACCGAAACAAACACACAAACACAAGTACACACATACATAATAACACACACACAAACAAACACAGACCACATTGAAATACAAGCGCACAAAAACACATACACACATACACAAATGTGCACATACGCACAAATACACACAAACGGACACAATCACAATCGAACACACAAACACAAATGCACAAAGACTCACACACCATCGCACACAAAAACAAACACAGATACATAAACTGAAACACACGCACACAGGCACGCACACAGAAAAACACACGCACAACCTAACACACAGAAGCACACAGAAAAGTACACTCAGAAACAAACACAAATACACACAGGCACGCAGACACACAAACACACTTACACACAGACAAACACATGACACAGAGAAATACACACACAGACTCACAAACACAAAGCACACAGACACACAAACACACCGATACGAAAACGGAAGCTAAAACAAACATACACAATCAGATATACACAAACACACACTCCAATACACAAAAACGAGTACAGAGAAACACATGGAGAAAGAAAGATAGAGACACACGCAAACACGCAAACACACACAAAAAACTCAAACACACACAAACAAGTACACACAAACACACAAGTATACACAACAACACAAAACCACAAACACAAAAACACACAAGCATAAACGCAAAAAAGCTTGCGCACGCATGCGCACACACACATATATCGCACACAAACGCACACACACAACTGCACACACAAACAAACGCACACACAAACATTCCCAAAAAACACACACAAGTACATGCACAAACACACACACAAGCTAACACAAAAGCACAGACGCAAATGCACACAAACTCACACAAGCAGACAAAACAGACACGCATACACAAACATACACACACAAACATACACACACAAACAAATACACACACAGAAATACACACAGAGACACACACTAATACATACACACAAACAACCACACACAAACAAACGCAGACGCACACACAAAAACAAACACGCAAATATGCGCACAAAGAAACACAAACACACAATCGCACAAACACACACATAAAAACACACAAACACACACCGAAACACACACAGCGAAAAACAAGCACACAGAGGAACATACAGACACACAAACACGCACATACAATACACGCACCGATAAATTCACTCACACAAGCCCCAGACACAGAAACACACGCAATCACACACACACACACACAAGCATACACAAACATTCGCAAACACACACACAAACACACACGCAGGCGCGCACAATGGCACACACACAGAAACACACAAACACAGACACACTCAAAAACACACAAACACGAACAGAAGCACAAAATCACATTCAAACACATACACATACATACACATCCACACAAACACAAACAAATATACACACACAAGCGCATACAGGCACGCACGTACATACACAAACACACACACACAAACAAACACACAGAAGCACACAAACATTCACAAAAATATTTACAAACTCACACACACAAAATCACATACAAGCAAGCATACACGCTCAAGCACGCACACGCAAACACTGACACAAGCACACAGAAAAATATACAAAATCACACACAAACAGACACTTGCAAACACACCCATGCAAACACAAGCACACACAATGGCAAAAACACACACACACAAACAAATACCACAGAAACACACACACTCACACAGAAAGACAAACACGAAGACACACACACAGAAATACATAGCGAAACACATAGAAACACACAAAGGTCACAGACACACACTCAAACACACACAAGCCAACGCACAAACACAGAATCCAACACAAATACACACAAAAATGCACACACACTCAAACAAATGCACAAAAACAGATAGATACACACAGACAAACACACACAGAGATACACATATACTCAAAAAAGTTCAAAAAAACACACCCAGGGATACATGCACAGAAACGCACACACATACATGCACAAGTACATACAAACACTCACAAAAGCACACACAGGCAAATATATTCAGACATGCACACACATACACACACACAAACACACACCGACACACACAGACATACAAACTCACACACACAGCCACACACACAAACAAATACACACACACAGACACGCGCACACACATTAATCCATTTTGAGAGTTTGATGTAAACGATGACTTGTGGACTCACACTCTCACACCGATTCCTGTCACAATATTCAGCCGCACGATCAAACAGTCACAATAAACACATTGAGATATTGGAGTCATTCAGACTCTGGAGACACACTGCGTTACTTACCACAGTCTCTGTATTTTACACTCCGGGTTCCTCAGAGCCTCACATAGTCGCTTCACTCCACAATCTCCCAGATTATTATTATTCAGGTTCAGCTCCGTCAGTGAGTGGTTTGTGCTGAGAGCGGAGGTCAGATCCTCGGTACAATCAGCTGTCAGATTGTTACTGTCCAACCTGGAGATCAGAGACACAGAGACATAACAGGGATCAGAGTAAACACAGTGTGTGGACCCACAGTCACTAACAGTTTGTTTGATGCCGGACAGGATGTAGGAGTTGCACACATACACACACACACACGCACATCAGGATACACACCAAGACAGACACGCAGCCATCGATATACTCTTACACACACACATATAAACACATGACCCACATACAGATACACACAAACAGACACAGACACCCAAACACACACAGACGCGCACACATCGACACACACACAGACACACTGAAATACACAGATACGTATAGAAACAAACATACACAGTCATGCACATAAATAAACGCACACACACACACAAACGCACCCACGCAAACACATACGTCCGAAAATACACACAGACACACACAAACAAATACACAGACACACGAACGCACACAATACCCCACACTCAGAGAAACACACACAAACAAATACTCACATAGACACGCACGCAAACGCAACCACAAACACATGCAAACGCACATCCTTAAACACACATGAACGCAGAAATAAACACAAACAAACATACACAAACATACAGACAAACAAACACAAATACACACACACAGAAATACACAAACAAACAAGCATACACAAAAACAAACTCACAAACACGCACATGTACGCACAAACAAACACCACACACAAACACAAACATACAAACACACATAAAGCAGAAATAAATACACAGACACACAAAATCACATACAAACACGCATAAAT
>NW_024705614.1:0-31583 GCF_018977255.1 Callorhinchus milii | reverse complement strand
AGGAAAAGAGCGCCCTACCAGGACCCTGGAGCGGTTTGTATGCCCGGTTGTGTGTAGAAAACGGGGTGGTGAGGGAACTGGCCGATGCTGGGCAGCCGGGGTGCATCTGCGTTCCCGCCCATGTGCGACCCCAACTACTACGACTGGTACACGACCACCCGCTCGGGGGCCATGATGGGGGAACGGCGCACCCGGGAGACTCTGCGTCGCCAGTATCTCTGGCCCAAATTGGCGCAGATGTGGCCGCCTGGGTGCAGGGCTGCCGGGCCTGTCAGCAGTGTGGGCAAAAGCCGGCGAGGTACCAGGTACCCCTGAGGCCGTCCGAGTCAGTCGGACGAATCAGTTGGTCGGAATCGACCTGCAGGGCCCTTTCCACGATCCCACCGGGGCAACCGATATATTCTCGTAGCGGTGGAGTACTTCACCCGCTACCCCGTGGCGGTGGCTATCCCGGATAAAACAGCCCTCGTAGTGGCCCGGGCCTTCGTGGAAAACTACGTACTTAAGTGCGGGATCCCCGAACGAGTCATTACCGACCAGGGTAGTGAATTCGAGGCCGAACTATTTCAGGCGCTGTGCCGAGAGTTCGGGATCCAGAAGGACCGAACCACGGCGTATCACGCCCAGGCGAACGGGATGGTAGAGAGGATGAACCAGACTCTGGCCGGGAAGCTTAAACGCATGGCGGCCGCGAATCAACAGGACTGGGACGAACACCTTCCCTATGCCCTGTTCGCCTACACCACCGCCGTTCACACCTCTACAGGACAGACCCCGTTCCTAATGATGTTTGGTCGCGAGTCTCGCCTGCCCGCAGATCTGCTGTTCGATGTCCCTCCGCCGCAACGGGAGGAAGGGAGCCACCCCGTGGAGCACTTGCTGGAGATCCTGCGAGGGGCCAGGGGCCGAGCCTACCCGCACGGAGAGGCCGCGCACCAGCGGCAAGAGCAGGGCGCCCGACCCCATATGGAGCCCCTTTCTACACTGCTGGCTCGAGGTGTGGCTGTACACTCCCCGCGTCGGTGCCGGACAGGTGGGAAAGCTGACCACCTACTGGCGAGGACCCTGGATTGTGAGACGGCAGATCTCACCATGGACGGTGCTGATTCAGGGAGGAGAGAGGGGCCGGGAGATGGTGGTCAACATCCGCCGACTGAAGCCGTGGCGAGCAGCCCCGAGGGGGGGAGCCCCGCCGTCCAAGTACCCCGAAACCCCGGGGTCCCCCCACCCCCGTGCCCGGGGGCCTCGCGCAGTACATGGGCCCCACGGAGCCCCGGGCTCCGAGGGGCCCCGGGCGGGGCGGGGCGCGACGTGGACGGCGACCCTTAAACCCCACCGCCTCTGAGTTTGTTCCCCAGCCCGCAGGTGCCAGAGGCCGAGGGGAGCCGTTGGAATGGAGGAGGAGACCACCGCCGGAGCCCCAGGAGACGGAGCCGCCACCCCCGAGGCCAGCCACAAGGGCCGGGCGAATCCCGCGACCCCGCGGCGATACCTCGTGGGGGCAACCCAGGCGAGGTGCTCCAGTCAACCCGGGACGGGGACTGGCACCCCGGGGGCTATGTGGTGCCACAACGACGGGGCCGCTCTGCCGAGCCAGGGAGCCGCCCGGCTTCCACCACTGCACTGCCCCCCATCACCCCCCACATAAGCACGCACCCGCACCCACGTAGGGCCTTGTGGTCGGGTCACCTACCCTGAGTTTCACCCGAGGGCCCCCTCGGGGGGGTTACCCCACGTTTCTCAGGGCCAGGGAATTGGACAGGACCCTTCCCAGGCTAAGTAACACTGCGGCGCCGTGGGCGGATTTGAGATCGCACGACCACGGCGAGCTCAGAGAGCCCCGCAGTTAGAAACGCATACAAACACAAACACGGGTCAGCAAGGCAGATAGCTAGGATCAGGACCCGGGGCTGCTGCTTAGCCAAAAGGTTAAAGGCCGGCGGGATTGCAAAAGGGCGGGAAATCCTAGGCTCAGGATTGGTCGAGAGACCAAGGCGGTCGGGACGGGGGCGCCTAGCCTTTGATGTGGATAGTTTAAAAGAAACGCAGGGGCAGTAGGGGACTCTCTTCTTCTGGAGTAGTGACACGGGGTCAACGACGAGGGAGTCATCGGGCGAGCCGCAGGATCGTCTGCAGGACGACCTGAGCGCCGCAAGGTCACCTAGGACTACAGACGGTATCGTATTACGCGCCTTACAACACCTCAGAGCGGAGAGTAGGATCCGTAGGAGAAGGTTAGTTCGGGGTAAGGACGAGTAGGAAAACGGTGTAACAGAAAGCGCAGCATAGAATAGGGCTGCACGCCACTAGAGAGTGGGTTGGAAGCGCCTTGCTGGCTCGTACACACACGGGTGGCTCGGTGGGTTAACAAGGTTAATACAATCTCGAGCGTAGTAACAAAACCGTGTTGTTGGGTGTTTTTGAACGTGGTATTAGCGTGCACTGCATTCGCGGGTGTGTGGTCGTTGTATGCGTAAAGGCCGTGGTCTCCGTACAATGGTACGGGTACGGAGGTGTGTGTGTTAACGCCAGGGGAGAGCACTTTTGTGTGTCGGCGTGTGCCCCGCTTGCGTGTGCTCGTTACGTGCGTAAAGTGCGGCGCGGTGGTGAGTTCCTGACCCCCAGCCCCGCGGCTCGAGCGCGTAATCGGCTGCGCATTGTTGTACGGTTTATCTCGCGCGCACGGCGGCGGCAACTTGAGTCGTTGTGTCGGCGTGTGCCCCGCTTGCGTGTGCTCGTTACGTGCGTAAGCTCTCGTCGTGCGAAATCGGCGTACCCCAGGTGCGCGATCGTAACGTGAGCGGCCAGCGCGGCGCAGAGCGGCGCAAGAGTGAGTGCCGTGCAGAGCTGTGTGTGTGGGTGTGCGCGTACGTAATTAACCATGCCTGCTACGCGGACCCGCGGTGGAGGGGAATCCTCGGGCGACGGCTCCCACACCATGGGTGAGGAACTTAGCAGCGGTTCGCTTAGCAGCGGGGGGGCGATTGATGATGCTAGCCCGGCCGTTAGCATTATTGAGGGAGGGATCTCGGGGGCTAGCGACCCCCACAACTC
This sequence comes from Callorhinchus milii, assembly GCF_018977255.1. Taxonomy (NCBI): domain Eukaryota; kingdom Metazoa; phylum Chordata; class Chondrichthyes; order Chimaeriformes; family Callorhinchidae; genus Callorhinchus; species Callorhinchus milii. Next base: position 28,529 of record NW_024705614.1, on the reverse strand, counting down.
CGCTTAAAAGCATTCAACTTTACACTCTTTAATAGTTGCAAATTCAAATCGGGTTTGGGAGTGAGCTAAGCCCATCGTTCACATGAATCCTATCGTTGGAAGTCAACAGTGACTGCCCTGTGGAGAGACTCTCCCGTATCGTGGCAATGTGCAAGTGATTCGTCAACATGATGGATATCATCCCTAAATGTATCCATCAAATGCCTGTCTCCTAAGTTGTTGGAGTGCATATATGCCGCCACCCACACCCGGCTCGTTCCAGATTGTGAGCACGTTTCAAAATGTGCGATCTCAGTTCTGACAATGAGACGCAATGTTTTACTTGCATGGCACAGCCTCTTCAGTAGCACCCTTTACAGATATGAGCATCGGTGACTCTACTCTGCAGGTTTAGAACTCATTGTTTTGTGTTTAGTTTGTTGTCCTTCCCCCGCACATCTGATTAGCGCGGTTGGCTACGTACAGCGCAAAAGAAGTTCAACATACCAAACGAAAAATAAAGATCCCCCGTATAGCTCTAACAGACTTTTGGGCCAAGTGCTGTTAGCGAGCACCTATGAAGGCGAGAACGGCACACGAGCGGGTGGTGGCCACACCCATCCGCCCTTGTCTCCCGAGTAGCGATGTTTACACACCACACCAGGTACTCATTTTAGGCTGAGTCGACCTAGCGGGGGCCCAGGACTGGTTTCAGATAATCGTCGCTGATGTTGGCCGTAGCGCAGCGTGCTAACCGCGACACTTCCGCTCCCCGTAGTTCGACACACTAACACGTGTTTAGCACGTCGGCTGTCGCGACCAATGTCATCCCGAATAGAGCAATACCTGATCAAACCAAGGGCATCGAAACCACCAAGACTTTATGGGCTACCAAAAATTCACAAACCTGATGTCTCATTAAGACCCATAGTTAGTACAATAGGCTCTGCCACGTACAAATTAGCACAATACGTAACGAAACAAATACAGACCTACATCGATAGGACCTCTTCGTTCATCAAAAACTCTGAACATCTCGTAAATATAATCAAAGATATTAAGCTTAACCCTAATGATATTCTCGTAAGTTTTGATGTGACTTCTCTGTTCACGAGGGTTCCGGTCAACAGGTTAATTAAATTACTCGACACTGGTAACGAACAAACGTTTAGCCAAAGATATCCGAAGACTAGCTGAACACTGTCTAAAGAACACCTATTTCTTGTGGCAAGGTGACTTCTATAAACAAAAAGAAGGAGCAGCAATGGGCTCTCCTTTGTCTCCTGTGATAGCGAATTTGTACATGGAAGATTTAGAAACAACAGCAATAGCTTCAAGCATACTCAAACCATCTGCTTGGTTTAGATATGTGGATGAAACATTGGTGGTCTGGCCACACGGCAAAGATACACTGAACGCATTTCTAAATCATCTTAACTCGTAAAACCCATCCATCCAGTTCACCATGGAAGTGGAAGCTGACAGAACTCACCATTTCTGGATATTCTGCTCGGACGGGGTCGAAATGGTAAAACAACACACAGTGTTTACCGAAAGAAAACGCATACAGACGCATATCTGAATGCAGTCACACCATCACCCCGCACAGAAATCTGCTCTTATCAAGATGCTCATCCGTCGAGCTAAGAAAGTGTCAGATGGTGACAGTCTGAGAAGTGAAATTGAACATGTAAAAAAAGCGTTGCAAATGAACGGTTACAGTGATGCACAAATCAACAGGGCATTGAAAGCCAAAACCAAATAAAATAACACGAGCATTGAAACTGCCCAAGTCATTAAAACGATCAAAATACCGCACATTGCGGGAGTAGTTGATAAACTAGCCAGATGTTTGGAAAAACAAAACATCCAAGTCAGATTTGGCACGGTACATAAAATACAGAAATTAATATCTGGTACAAAATATGTATTCCTGAAGCTATAAACAGAAAGTGTGTACAAGATTAACTGCACGTGTGGCAAATGTTACGTTGGGCAAACAGGACGAATGATCAGCACGAGACTAAAATAACATCAGATAAATATTCTATTCTCCACAATACAAATGTCAGCAGTAGCAGAACACGCGTGCCAACAAAGACACTCAATTGATTTTGATAATGTTGAAGTTCTGTGCAAAACTAGCTGCTACTGGCCAAGACTAATTAGAGAATATATCGAAATTTAAAGAAATAAAAATAAGTTAACCGTTCGGATAGCTACCGCCTAGTGCTGCGTGGAAGAAATAATCAAATAATACATTATTTAAATGCATGCCTACAAAGGGCAGCATACTTCAATAGGGATTACTGTTGGTACGGCTATTTTAATACACACAATAGACGGGAAGGACAAATTCAAAGGGCTCGCATAATGCGCATGCATCATGCAGAAGCGTGGTCACCACATCTCCACCTCTATATAAGGAACGAAACAGTAAGACTTCTCCACAAATCTGGCTGTCGCCTGATGAAGCTAGTTGTAATTACTGGCAAAACGTCGTACTCAGATTGTAAATGTTGTGGCTTGGCTCTCCAACACAGCGGTTAGTGCTGTACTAGTATACTACACTATACACTACACTATACACTAGTGCTGTACTAGTATACTACACTATACACTACACTATACACTACACTATAACTACACTATACACTACACTATACACTACACTATACACTACACTAGTGCTGTACTAGTATACTACACTATACACTACACTATACACTAGTGCTGTACTAGTATACTACACTATACACTACACTATACACTAGTGCTGTACTAGTATACTACACTATACACTACACTATACACTACACTATACACTACACTGTACACTAGTGCTGTACTAGTGACGAATTGGAACGTTCTGTTGACGTGACAACCCTTACGAGTTGGCTGTGTCGGGTGGTGGCGGGTTTAACGACACAACATTTATATATTTGCGCGATCTAACCCAAAACACCTCCATCATGGATACTTACACATATGTACATACATATCTTGCCAGCTGGATGTGGGTGGTTAAGCAAGTCCTCAACTCACAATTTTAATGCCGTAAGTTCAGATCATAGTCAGTGTTCATCGGTTATCCGTGGCTGTCTTATGGACTGAATGGTCCTCGTCATATGAATGTGGAATTTCCTCGATTCACTGAGGGCCACCAAACGAGATGAGCACTGGCCCAGACTAATTTGAGCAAGGAGACACCTAACGCGATGTAGAGATCTTTTGAATGATTGTTGTTTGATACCCACAGCCCATTGCTCTCAAACCTCAGAGCAACTCGGTTGGAGTCCCGATCCGAGTGTTTCACTGCGAATACTGTTGCCCTGTGTTAGCCCTCCAGACATTAGGAAGGCGGATGAAGGAAATGGGCCATCACTTATGAACTGACTGGCTTCATTCCAAGCTCACTGACCACGAATGTGTTCGGCTGTTGCTGTAGCTAAATCCCCATTTAGTGGTGATGGTGGTGATGGTGGTGGTGATGGTGATGGTGGTGTGATGGTGGTGGTGATGGTGGTGATGGTGGTGATGATGGTGGTGGTGGTGATGGTGTGATGGTGGTGGTGATGGTGGTGATGGTGGTGGTGATGATGGTGGTGATGGTGATAATGGTGGTGGTGGTGATGATGATGATGGTGATGATGGTGATGATGGTAGTGGTGGTGGTGGTGGTGATGGTGGTGGTGGTGGTGGTGATGATGGTGGTGATGGTGGTGGTGATGGTGGCGATGGTGGTGATGGTGATGGTGGTGGTGGTGATGGTGATGATGGTGGTGATGGTGATGATGGTGGTGATGGTGGTGGTGATGGTGGTGGTGGTGACGATGGTGGTGATGGAGATGGTGGTGGTGATGATGGTGATGATGGTAGTGGTGATGGTGGTGGTGATGGTGGTGATGGTGATGATGGTGGTGGTGGTGGTGATGGTGGTGATGGTGATGTTGGTGGTGATGATGGTGGTGATGGTGATGATGGTGATGGTGGTGATGATGGTGGTGATGGTGGTGATGGTAGTGGTTATGGTGATAATGGTGGTGGTGGTTTAACGCCGTGACACTTGAGATCAGCAAAGGTGACGGTGTTCTTCATTCTGCGGCACGAGCACTTTGTGTTGGCTAGTTGTGGGTTGAGGGTGAATCGAGTCGAGCGAGCCGCCGCTGTTGCAGAATCTCCGCCTCATTACGGCCGTACGGTGCAACTCGTTGCGAAGAATCAAGGTTGACAACAAACGGAAATGAATCAAGCGCTCGTGTCGTTCTCACCGTGACGTGGTGCAGTCGCGGGCAAGTTGAGCGAATAAGATACAAACAAAGGAAACTCCAAGAATCAGAATATTTATTTAAACTGCAGGAGAAATCCGATGAGCTCTTAAAGCTCTTTTAACCCCACAGAAATCCAGTCGGGGCAGGGGGTCAGAACGTTGCAACAAACACGAAATACACAAACACGATAGGCGTGCATAGTATAGTAAAGGTGAACACATCACTTAAAAATATACACATCATCATCAACGTCATCAGCAAGACATGTTCTATCCATTACTGGGTGAATGACTCCAGAACACCGTCACCATCCCCCATGATCCCGTGATGCCACACCCGATGGGGGCTGCTTGCACATGAACTGACCTCACCGCTACGTGTCTCACCTTGCACACATTACTAACACACACACAGTGTACACACAGTGTACACACAGTGTACACATCATCATCATCACGAGTCGTTGTCTATCCACTGCTGGGTGAAGGACTCCCTGCACTGACGATATCCCTGCTGCACGTGAGAGACTTTGGGTGGGGGAGGTCTTTCATCCAGCAGCAGATTGACCATGGCTGCCGCTCGCTGCTGATGGTGGTGATGGTGGTGGTGGTGATGGTGGTGATGGTGGTGGTGGTGATGGTGGTGGTGATGGTGGTGATGGTGGTGGTGATGTTGCTGATGGTGGTGATGGTGGTGGTGATGGTGGTGATGGTGGTGGTGGTGATGGTGATGGTGGTGATGGTGGTGGTGATGTTGCTGATGGTGGTGATGGTGGTGGTGATGGTGTGATGGTGTTGCTGATGGTGGTGATGGTGGTGGTGATGTTGCTGATGGTGGTGATGGTGGTGATGGTGGTGGTGATGGTGGTGATGGTGGTGGTGATGTTGCTGATGTGGTGATGGTGGTGGTGATGGTGGTGATGGTGGTGGTGATGTTGCTGATGGTGGTGATGGTGGTGGTGATGGTAGTGATGGGGTGATGGTGGTGGTGATGGTGTTGATGGTGGTGATGGTGGTGATGGTGTTGCTGATGTTGAGGATGGTGGTGGTGATGTTGCTGATGGTGGTGGTGATAGTGGTGATGGTGGTGGTGATGGTAGTGATGGTGGTGATGGTGGTGGTGATGGTGTTGCTGATGTTGCTGATGGTGGTGATGGTGTGGTGATGGTGGTGACGGTGGTGGTGGTGGTGGTGATGGTGGTGATGATGGTGTGATGGTGGTGATGATGATGATGATGTTGGTGATGGTGGTGGTGATGATGCTGATGGTGGTGGTGGTGGTGATGATTATGATGGTGGTGGTGATGATTGTGATGGTGGTGATGGTGTTGCTGATGTTGCTGATGTTGCTGATGGTGGTGATGTTGCTGATGGTGATGGTGTGATGGTGGTGATGGTGGTGGTGATGGTGGGGTGATGGTGGTGTTGTTGGTGCTGATGGTGGTAGTGGTGGTGTTGGTGGTGGTGATGGTGGTGGTGATGTTGGTGATGGTGGTGATGGTGGTGGTGGTGATGGTGGTGATGGTGTTGCTGATGTTGCTGATGGTGGTGATGGTGGTGGTGATGTTGCTGATGGTGGTGGTGATGTGGTGATGGTGATGGTGGTGATGGTGGTGGTGATGTTGCTGATGGTGGTGATGGTGGTGATGGTGGTGGTGGTGATGGTGGTGATGGTGTTGCTGATGTTGCTGATGGTGGTGATGGTGGTGGTGATGTTGCTGATGGTGGTTGTGATGGTGGTGATGGTGATGGTGGTGATGGTGATGGTGGTGGTGATGTTGCTGATGGTGGTGATGGTGGTGATGGTGGTGGTGATGATGGTGGTGATGGTGGTGATGGTGGTGGTGATGGTGGTGATGGTGATGGTGGTGGTGATGGTGGTGATGGTGTTGCTGATGTTGCTGATGGTGTTGCTGATGTTGCTGATGGTGGTGGTGATGGTGTGATGGTGGTGGTGATGGTGGTGGTGTTGTATATGTTGGTTATGAAAATTTGTTATGTTGTATGCGTGCGTGGGTGAAATTATTATGTTGTATATGTGGGTTATGAATATTCAGTGGAAATAATAATAATTAAATGAAATTTGGCCAAATGTGTAATTATCCGGAAATATGTTAATTTATGTAATTACGCACATTTTAATTATGCCAATTCAAGAGGTAATCGTATTAATTATGCGAGTGGGTTTAATTATGATAATGCAAGTCGTTATGATAACCAGACCCCGGTTCACCCCGTTATCGCTTTAACATTTACTGAGTATGTATTAGTGTGTTTATTAAGGTCACCAAGTTCAAATCTCAACGCAGAAGCAGATCTTATGCATAGATTTCAGGAAAGAATCACACAACCACTTCTGTATTGATCAATTTATTACTAATTCAACCTTAACTATGATATAGTATGCGAACTCTCAATCCCGGAACGTCAATACGGCATCAATACAGTATCATCAACGATTGTCTGATTTCACTTTGACAACGGCACATGGATCCCGCATAACGCGATGGTTCTTAGTGAGAGAGAGAGTCGTTAAAACATGCAAATACTATGCTAAGAAAACCTTAACGTTAATGAATGATTATACTCAATATTGTTCACGCAGTACCGCACTCCTTATTGATCATACGCAACCCTTATCACGTTGTTAACACCTTGGGTCACGGAACAGTTGAATATTCTGTAGAGGATGCGAGTACGTGCGGCGATTATGACTGAAAGATACTTGAAAGATTATACGGCGATAAAAAAAAACAATCAAAACAGTTATTATTCTTAAAGGCACCAATCTCAACAGATACATCGGCAGGTTATCTGACACAGAACGGCTCGGAGTAAGGGCCTGCGACGGTGCTCCTTTTCCGAAGATCGTTATCTTATACCAAGTTTACTAATTGGGGACCAGATCACCTGATAAGGGTCCGGTGGGCCACCACTCCCCACGTGAGCGTGGCTCGGCGGAAGGAGGTGCCAAGAATCAGTTCGTATTGATGGATCTGTTGGGAATTTATGCGATTAAGAGTACAGCCCACTAAATATTAAAGATAAAAATTAAGAATACTCTTATAAGAGACGGAGGGCCATCACTCGGTCTCGTTGTGATGCTTTCCAGCCACGGATGGCTTATGGGTTCGAGTGTTTTGAGTGGTAAGAGTTGTCTTGAATAGTCAGTGTTCGGAGTCGATTCTTTAGGTCAAACAGACGCCTGGTGGTCGTGTGGTGAGGGGGCGGTGCGCGTCATACGTATCAGTCGATCCCCTGTCACCGTGGTGGTTCGGATGGCTGTTGATACGCTGTCGCAGTTCGGAACCCGGTCGGTAGGTGGCGCCCACAACTCGCTCGTAGCGTGCAGCGCTGGATCGTCGCCAAACCGCAACGATCACCACTCCGGCGGCAGCAGAGACCTCCGGCGGCAGAGGTTGACGAGCTGAAGATGAGTCGAGCCGACCCGCTGGTCGCAGCTCGCTCCTGAGTCGACCCTCTGGTCGCACTCCTGAGTGGACCCGCTGGTCGCGCTCCTGAGTGGACCCACTGGTCGCACTCGTTCCTGAGTCGACCCTCCCGGTCGAGCTTCTGAGTGGACCCTCCCGTCGCACTGGTTTCCAATGCTCAGGATCCGTTCCTTTATGCCGAAAAATCCCCCTGGATCCCGCCCACAAGGCGGGGCTTCCGATTTTTGCTGTGTCAGGATCTGTCCGTAGGCAGGTGTGTCCATGTGTGTGTCCGTACGTCCGTGTGTCCTTGTGTGCATCACTGACGGTATATTCCGTTGTCACACTCCCTCCATAAAACCCACGAGCAAACAACCAGATGTTACAAATTGCCTCGAAGTCGTCTCTCTGTCTGGGTGCAATTTATCTCTTGTCTGGCCTTCTTCATGAACCCAAAACACAGACGTTACAAATCGTCTCATAGGCGTCTTTGTTCGTGTTGCACAACCTGGAGGGAGGGGCAACACTCTCTCCGACCCGGCGCACAAAGAAATGGTTAAAAAGTTTTAAGTTAACATTTGTCCCTTACTATTTCACAGTTATGATTCTGTATGTAACCTAAGGTCTGTCGTTTCCCATCGTGGTGCTTGACTCCAGTGGAGGTGTTTCCCCGAGCGTATACACACTCCTATCCCGCGCTGCGGGGATACAAAGACGGCCGGGATCTCCCTTTCTCTCCGACCCTGGGTTTAACATCGTTTTTTTTATTATGTATTATATTCGACCTGGTGGTGATTCATCCCGTTATCCTGGCTTTTCCATAAGTTTTACTTTTGTCTTTTCATGCATATACTTATTACTATTAATTTATTTCCGATATCTTAGGTTAAGGGGTAAGTTTCTTGATCCTAGGAATTCGTATTCCTTGGTGCCTGCATGGTTATATAAGCGGAATATAGTTTACGGTGAATAGCGTTAACATTGATGCTATGTACGATATTATGTATTGTGATGTCTTTAACTTAACTTGTTTGTCAGAGCTTTACTGACACGAAGTTGTATTTCATAGCCCGCAGTCTTTGCCCCACCCTATCTCTGCTCGCCGTTGTTGTTGCCCATCCAGCTGGCCGTTATTCAAGGCCTCATTAATTTCCGTCACTCCTGAGTAGGTGAGGGCGGTTGAACCTTGGAGTCAGTTCTGGTTTTTGTCTGCCTGCTTCTTCTTGTGTCCCCTGACCCCGGGAGTTATTATTCTACTTTATGGCCTGTCGAAGCCCCACTCGCTGTTGCTGGCTGGTGTTGTTCCCGGCTTTTTGCTTACGTTTGCAGTTCGCCGTGCTCTTAATTTCCTTCCCTCGTCAACCTTATATCGACTATTCGCTCCTGTCTGGGTGCGATTCAATTTTGACTTAGGAAGGTTCTGATTGTCATATGCTTCGGGTCGAGTTGTATAGAAAGTATTAAAGTATGGAAATAACATTTCATATTGACTTAATGATGGTGATGGTTCAGTAGGCGTAACTTGTGGCCTGGTTTAATTGGAGTGGGTGTGAATATCAATAACTTTAGCCTACCCTGTTGTTAAATTCCGACTTTAACGTTACTTTAATAGCAATACAGAATAATTGAGCTTTTTGTCTTAACTAGGCGAATGCGAACTTCTGGTGACCCCCGCAGCCGTGTTGTTCAGCTGGGTCTGCCCGCCTTGAGAGATATACAACATTTTTTTAAATCAGCTCTCCCCTGTCCCTCCAACCTTCTGCTCTGGGAATGTTATTCTTAATTTCAGGTCCAAGGCCTCTTTGGGTTTATCTTTGTTTCCTCAGCTGCCCTCCCTTCCTGTGTGCACGTGTTCTAATTAGCTCGGAATCCCTAACACACAATCAGTGATGATTCCTGGCTTTCTGTGGTTATGACTTAGACAAAGGCGCCTTTGCTTTCTTTCACTGCCTTTGCCTTGAAGCAAGGTTGCAATTCTGTCATCCTAGCCCTCCTCTCGTTCATTACTTAACAACACCTGGTGTTTTGCAGTTTGGTGCGCTTTGGTGTGTTTCACTCATTAAAAAAAACAAGTAAAAAGATAATATATAAAAATCATCAAATATTATTAATCTCAATTATGGAAGAAGGGTTAGGATACAACATTCCGCCCTTTTAAAAATGACCAGTGGTCAAATGGCCACGGGTTATTTTTAAAAAAATGTATACCCTTCTTCCATCATGAACCATCGATTGTCCTCAAGTTTTGCTGCTATTCCTTACAACGCGCGCGTACGTGTCACAACTTAACATGGTTATATTTGAATTGAGCAAAGAAAATTAAACAAGCGTTAAACATCGATATTGCGTTACATCGGTTCTGATACATCATGACTCCGACGAATATTCATTTTTGTTTTTGTTAAATCCTGGGAAACGCTAGGTAGCGGTTTCGAACGCATTTATGCGTTACCTTCCTCATGTTGCCTCGTTCACCACTTATCACTTCGATAATTCGATCACGGTTTTCGGGTTCGTTTTTGTAGTTTCCTCTCTCACTCTCTGTGTCGTGGGAGTGTGTGGTGAAAAATTGTGCTGCACATAACCAGAATTCGCGCACACGACCCACTTTGACACTTGGTTCGAGGCATTCGCTCTCTCTGCGATTACATGCACATTTGCCGAGTCAGTGTGTCGATTTAATTCTGTCCCTCGTAATGTTGCCCTCTTTGTTTTTACTAGTGTGTTGGATTTCAACACCATTCCCGATACGTCATGGACATTCGTCTCCATTTTAGCACTCCGATCCACATAATTTTTGGTTTCCCTTGGATATTTTCCATTCAAAGGCTCATGCCTGCGCTCCTCAGGGCGTGTCCCTGCTGTCTGTTTTTGTACTGTCCGATCACGCTTCAATGCAACCCTGTCCTTGTATTCGATCCGCGCGTCATTTACGGGAGCACTGTCCACGTTTTTGCCCGCCCTGTCACTTGCAGCCTGCCTGTATTTCACATTGAGCGCCGGGTTTAACACCTCGGCGGGTGTGGCGCGTATGGGCTGCCCGCTCTCAATCACTGTGGATGGTTCATCACGTATTTGGACCGTATTCTGTGTTATTCCTCTATTCCCTCCTGGTATAGCCGGTGGAGGAATTGGTCGGAATTGGATCGATTGTGTTTGACCTCCCATCCTGCGATTCTCGTGAATGTTCGCATCCATACCTCCGCGGTATGTGTAACACCTTCCCGCTAGGTGGTTATCTTCCCATCTCTGTGCGTAATTTGAACCTTGCGTGTGTCGTGGGATGGGGTGTTGATATGGTTCTGCTCTGAACCTCTCCCTCCTACGATTCTCCTGCACCCTTGGCCCAGTGTTTTTCCCATTTGGGTGCCAAATTTTTCCTGGATTGTTACTTCGCCATCCCTGTGGGTAATCTTGACCTTGCGCATGTCGGGGCATGGGGTGTTGGTATGGTTCTATTCTGAACCTCCCCCTCCTGCGATTCTCCTGAATGTTCGGCTTTGTGCCGCTCTCATTCTCGTGCCAACCTCTCTCTGGGTTATTTTGCCATGTGTGCGTGCGTTTCTGCTGCTCTCTGCATGGTGGGACTGCTCGGTGATTTTTATTCCTCTCTGAGAGGCTGGGTTCCTCATCCCTCTCCCTGTGTTCTGGATCCGAATTATGATTCTTAGCTCTGTATAACCATGCCATGTACGCCTTGCTCTCTATGCGGCGTAAGGATGCGGTTTCTGGATTCAAAACCATTCTCACCCTTTCTGTAATCTCTGGGCTCAAGGATTCAAAAAACATAATTTTGAACATTTTATCCCCTTCGTGGTATTGATTCACATCGCCTGCGTAATACGCTCTTTTAAATTGGACGAGGTAGTCACGTGGATCTTGGTCCATGCCCTGGGTCATCGATTTTACAGCATAAAACCCCTCAGTGAGTGTCGAATATTCTCCAAACTTCCGAATCACTGCCAGGCTCAATTGTTTAAAATCATTTCTAACCTTGTGTGGTAGTGACTTTACCCATGGAATAGATTCTTTATGTAAGGTCCGTTTCAACAAACTCGCTTTTTCATCCCGTCTCCTCAGCCCTCTAATCATTGCCTCCTCTTCCACTGTCGCGATATGTGTGTGGATATCCATAGTCTTATTGTGGGGGTCAAAATCGGGAATTCTGACTAGAGCCTTGTCCATCAACTTAAGGGTTTTACTGGTGAACAGGTATTCCGAAAGTTGATTGCTGACAGCGTCATCATCAAACAAGTTATCATCAGGCAATCTGTCACTTTGGTCTGTGCTGTGTCTCTTGTGTTTAAGTGGTGTGCATTTTCTGTGTGCGCGCCCAGGGCCGTGTCGCTCGTGTTGCCATTTCCCTTCAGTTTTTGCCTCTGCCCTTAGTGTACCATGTCCTGGCGATTTTACTTTAACTTTTGTGCGATCAATCCCTGGACTCTGTCCACGTACCCAAGAGAGTGATTTGATGTTACTTCCATATTTATTCTGTGGCTCAACGTCTGTGAGTTTCGCTGGTGTCGCGAGCTTTGATTTCTCCTCCCTCTCGAGGGTGTGAGGACATTTCTCGTCGTTTATTAGAGACGATTTCTCTCCCGTTTCCTTTCCAAATTTTCCTTCATTCCACAATCCCTGTCTGTATGCCTGTGTGAGAAGGTATGAGTCCTGTCCTGCCTTCTCTGCAGTTTTTGCATCGTGTTTGCCTTCGTTACTTTTTATCCAGTCAATTAGTTTCCCCCAAGGTGTGTTCGTGTTATCGATACAGCTCCCTTCCCATATGTCTCTCTGACTGTACTGCTTTGTAACAGATTGGTCGGTACGTTTAAATACGAGCTCCCCGTATCCCGTAACCCATTCAAATATTATTCTTAATCCTAGCATCTTAAGTATGGCAAGAGTTACCTTAATATTTCTTTTCAGAGTGCATATAAACAATTGTATCACAGGATGCGTCAGTTCAACTCGAGCAAATAATCTCAGCCCAGCTGTCTTTGTTATACTCTGCTACTCTGGTATCTCCCTTCAGAGCGCGTTTTGTTTGTATACCCCCGTTTACAATCACAAGGCAACGTTAGTTCACAACACTTTGATTAACACATCAGTGATTCGTTCCTGAATTCATGCATAACTGTCTGCGAGAGATCCCGGAAGACGAGCCCCCATTATGTTGTATATGTTGGGTATGAAAATTTGTTATGTTGTATGCGTGCGTGGGTGAAATTATTATGTTGTATATGTGGGTTATGAATATTCAGTGGAAATAATAATAATTAAATGAAATTTGGCCAAATGTGTAATTATCCGGAAATATGTTAATTTATGTAATTACGCACATTTTAATTATGCCAATTCAAGAGGTAATCGTATTAATTATGCGAGTGGGTGTAATTATGATAATGCAAGTCGTTATGATAACCAGACCCCGGTTCACCCCGTTATCGCTTTAACATTTACTGAGTATGTATTAGTGTGTTTATTAAGGTCACCAAGTTCAAATCTCAACGCAGAAGCAGATCTTATGCATAGATTTCAGGAAAGAATCACACAACCACTTCTGTATTGATCAATTTATTACTAATTCAACCTTAACTATGATATAGTATGCGAACTCTCAATCCCGGAACGTCAATACGGCATCAATACAGTATCATCAACGATTGTCTGATTTCACTTTGACAACGGCACATGGATCCCGCATAACGCGATGGTTCTTAGTGAGAGAGAGAGTCGTTAAAACATGCAAATACTATGCTAAGAAAACCTTAACGTTAATGAATGATTATACTCAATATTGTTCACGCAGTACCGCACTCCTTATTGATCATACGCAACCCTTATCACGTTGTTAACACCTTGGGTCACGGAACAGTTGAATATTCTGTAGAGGATGCGAGTACGTGCGGCGATTATGACTGAAAGATACTTGAAAGATTATACGGCGATAAAAAAAACAATCAAAAACAGTTATTATTCTTAAAGGCACCAATCTCAACAGATACATCGGCAGGTTATCTCCAGAACGGCTCGGAGTAAGGGCCTGCGACGGTGCTCCTTTTCCGAAGATCGTTATCTTATACCAAGTTTACTAATTGGGGACCAGATCACCTGATAAGGATCCGGTGGGCCACCACTCCCCACGTGAGCGTGGCTCGGCGGAAGGAGGTGCCAAGAATCAGTTCGTATTGATGGATCTGTTGGGAATTTATGCGATTAAGAGTACAGCCCACTAAATATTAAAGATAAAAATTAAGAATACTCTTATAAACGACGGAGGGCCATCACTCGGTCTCGTTGTGATGCTTTCCAGCCACGGATGGCTTATGGGTTCGAGTGTTTTTGAGTGGTAAGAGTTGTCTTGAATAGTCAGTGTTCGGAGTCGATTCTTTAGGTCAAACAGACGCCTGGTGGTCGTGTGGTGAGGGGGCGGTGCGCGTCATACGTATCAGTCGATCCCCTGTCACCGTGGTGGTTCGGATGGCTGTTGATACGCTGTCGCAGTTCGGAACCCGGTCGGTAGGTGGCGCCCACAACTCGCTCGTAGCGTGCAGCGCTGGATCGTCGCCAAACCGCAACGATCACCACTCCGGCGGCAGCAGAGACCTCCGGCGGCAGAGGTTGACGAGCTGAAGATGAGTCGAGCCGACCCGCTGGTCGCAGCTCGCTCCTGAGTCGACCCTCCCGGTCGAGCTCGCTCCTGGGTCGACCCGCTGGTCGCCCTCGCTCCTGAGTCGACTCTCTGGTCGCACTCCTGAGTGGACCCGCTGGTCGCGCTCCTGAGTGGACCCACTGGTCGCACTCCTCCCTGAGTCGACCCTCCCGGTCGAGCTTCTGAGTGGACCCTCCCGTCGCACTGGTTTCCAATGCTCAGGATCCGTTCCTTTATGCCGAAAAATCCCCCTGGATCCCGCCCACAAGGCGGGGCTTCCGATTTTTGCTGTGTCAGGATCTGTCCGTAGGCAGGTGTGTCCATGTGTGTGTCCGTACGTCCGTGTGTCCTTGTGTGCATCACTGACGGTATATTCCGTTGTCACACTCCCTCCATAAAACCCACGAGCAAACAATCAGATGTTACAAATTGCCTCGAAGTCGTCTCTCTGTCTGGGTGCAATTTATCTCTTGTCTGGCCTTCTTCATGAACCCAAAACACAGACGTTACAAATCGTCTCATAGGCGTCTTTGTTCGTGTTGCACAACCTGGAGGGAGGGGCAACACTCTCTCCGACCCGGCGCACAAAGAAATGGTTAAAAGTTTTAAGTTAACATTTGTCCCTTACTATTTCACAGTTATGATTCTGTATGTAACCTAAGGTCTGTCGTTTCCCATCGTGGTGCTTGACTCCAGTGGAGGTGTTTCCCCGAGCGTATACACACTCCTATCCCGCGCTGCGGGGATACAAAGACGGCCGGGATCTCCCTTTCTCTCCGACCCTGGGTTTAACATCGTTTTTTTTATTATGTATTATATTCGACCTGGTGGTGATTCATCCCGTTATCCTGGCTTTTCCATAAGTTTTACTTTTGTCTTTTCATGCATATACTTATTACTATTAATTTATTTCCGATATCTTAGGTTAAGGGGTAAGTTTCTTGATCCTAGGAATTCGTATTCCTTGGTGCCTGCATGGTTATATAAGCGGAATATAGTTTACGGTGAATAGCGTTAACATTGATGTTATGTGCGATATTATGTATTGTGATGTCTTTAACTTAACTTGTTTGTCAGAGCTTTACTGACACAAAGCTGTATTTCATAGCCCGCAGTCTTTGCCCCACCCTATCTCTGCTCGCCGTTGTTGTTGCCTGCCGTTAATTCAAGGCCTCATTAATTTCCGTCACTCCTGAGTAGGTGAGGGCGGTTGAACCTTGGAGTCAGTTCTGGTTTTTGTCTGCCGCCGTGCTCTTAATTTCCTTCCCTCGTCAACCTTATATCGACTATTCGCTCCTGTCTGGGTGCGATTCAATTTTGACTTAGGAAGGTTCTGATTGTCATATGCTTCGGGTCGAGTTGTATAGAAAGTATTAAAGTATGGAAATAACATTTCATATTGACTTAATGATGGTGATGGTTCAGTAGGCGTAACTTGTGGCCTGGTTTAATTGGAGTGGGTGTGAATATCAATAACTTTAGCCTACCCTGTTGTTAAATTCCGACTTTAACGTTACTTTAATACCAATACAGATAATTGAGCTTTTGGTCTTAACTAGGCGAATGCGAACTTCTGGTGACCCCCGCAGCTGACACTCCCATGTCCCTCCAACCTTCTGCTCTGCCGCCTGCACGGGTGACAGCGTGCTTCTACCTCCCTTCATCAGGCCTTGCTTCTTCACTGCCTTTGCCTTGAAGCAAGGTTGCAAATTCTGTCATCCTAGCCCTCCTCTCGTTCATTACTTAACAACACCTGGTGTTTTGCAGTTTGGTGCGCTTGGTGTGTTTCACTCATTAAAAAAACAAGTAAAAAGATAATATATAAAAATCATCAAATATTATTAATCTCAATTATGGAAGAAGGGTTAGGATACAACATACCGCCCTTTTAAAAATGACCAGTGGTCAAATGGCCACGGGTTATTTTTAAAAAAATGTATACCCTTCTTCCATCATGAACCATCGATTGTCCTCAAGTTTTGCTGCTATTCCTTACAACGCGCGCGTACGTGTCACAACTTAACATGGTTATATTTGAATTGAGCAAAGAAAATTAAACAAGCGTTAAACATCGATATTGCGTTACATCGGTTCTGATACATCATGACTCCGACGAATATTCATTTTTGTTTTTGTTAAATCCTGGGAAACGCTAGGTAGCGGTTTCGAACGCATTTATGCGTTACCTTCCTCATGTTGCCTCGTTCACCACTTATCACTTCGATAATTCGATCACGGTTTTCGGGTTCGTTTTTGTAGTTTCCTCTCTCACTCTCTGTGTCGTGGGAGTGTGTGGTGAAAAATTGTGCTGCACATAACCAGAATTCGCGCACACGACCCACTTTGACACTTGGTTCGAGGCATTCGCTCTCTCTGCGATTACATGCACATTTGCCGAGTCAGTGTGTCGATTTAATTCTGTCCCTCGTAATGTTGCCCTCTTTGTTTTTACTAGTGTGTTGGATTTCAACACCATTCCCGATACGTCATGGACATTCGTCTCCATTTTAGCACTCCGATCCACATAATTTTTGGTTTCCCTTGGATATTTTCCATTCAAAGGCTCATGCCTGCGCTCCTCAGGGCGTGTCCCTGCTGTCTGTTTTTGTACTGTCCGATCACGCTTCAATGCAACCCTGTCCTTGTATTCGATCCGCGCGTCATTTACGGGAGCACTGTCCACGTTTTTGCCCGCCCTGTCACTTGCAGCCTGCCTGTATTTCACATTGAGCGCCGGGTTTAACACCTCGGCGGGTGTGGCGCGTATGGGCTGCCCGCTCTCAATCACTGTGGATGGTTCATCACGTATTTGGACCGTATTCTGTGTTATTCCTCTATTCCCTCCTGGTATAGCCGGTGGAGGAATTGGTCGGAATTGGATCGATTGTGTTTGACCTCCCATCCTGCGATTCTCGTGAATGTTCGCATCCATACCTCCGCGGTATGTGTAACACCTTCCCGCTAGGTGGTTATCTTCCCATCTCTGTGCGTAATTTGAACCTTGCGTGTGTCGTGGGATGGGGTGTTGATATGGTTCTGCTCTGAACCTCTCCCTCCTACGATTCTCCTGCACCCTTGGCCCAGTGTTTTTCCCATTTGGGTGCCAAATTTTTCCTGGATTGTTACTTCGCCATCCCTGTGGGTAATCTTGACCTTGCGCATGTCGGGGCATGGGGTGTTGGTATGGTTCTATTCTGAACCTCCCCCTCCTGCGATTCTCCTGAATGTTCGGCTTTGTGCCGCTCTCATTCTCGTGCCAACCTCTCTCTGGGTTATTTTGCCATGTGTGCGTGCGTTTCTGCTGCTCTCTGCATGGTGGGACTGCTCGGTGATTTTTATTCCTCTCTGAGAGGCTGGGTTCCTCATCCCTCTCCCTGTGTTCTGGATCCGAATTATGATTCTTAGCTCTGTATAACCATGCCATGTACGCCTTGCTCTCTATGCGGCGTAAGGATGCGGTTTCTGGATTCAAAACCATTCTCACCCTTTCTGTAATCTCTGGGCTCAAGGATTCAAAAAACATAATTTTGAACATTTTATCCCCTTCGTGGTATTGATTCACATCGCCTGCGTAATACGCTCTTTTAAATTGGACGAGGTAGTCACGTGGATCTTGGTCCATGCCCTGGGTCATCGATTTTACAGCATAAAACCCCTCAGTGAGTGTCGAATATTCTCCAAACTTCCGAATCACTGCCAGGCTCAATTGTTTAAAATCATTTCTAACCTTGTGTGGTAGTGACTTTACCCATGGAATAGATTCTTTATGTAAGGTCCGTTTCAACAAACTCGCTTTTTCATCCCGTCTCCTCAGCCCTCTAATCATTGCCTCCTCTTCCACTGTCGCGATATGTGTGTGGATATCCATAGTCTTATTGTGGGGGTCAAAATCGGGAATTCTGACTAGAGCCTTGTCCATCAACTTAAGGGTTTTACTGGTGAACAGGTATTCCGAAAGTTGATTGCTGACAGCGTCATCATCAAACAAGTTATCATCAGGCAATCTGTCACTTTGGTCTGTGCTGTGTCTCTTGTGTTTAAGTGGTGTGCATTTTCTGTGTGCGCGCCCAGGGCCGTGTCGCTCGTGTTGCCATTTCCCTTCAGTTTTTGCCTCTGCCCTTAGTGTACCATGTCCTGGCGATTTTACTTTAACTTTTGTGCGATCAATCCCTGGACTCTGTCCACGTACCCAAGAGAGTGATTTGATGTTACTTCCATATTTATTCTGTGGCTCAACGTCTGTGAGTTTCGCTGGTGTCGCGAGCTTTGATTTCTCCTCCCTCTCGAGGGTGTGAGGACATTTCTCGTCGTTTATTAGAGACGATTTCTCTCCCGTTTCCTTTCCAAATTTTCCTCATTCCACAATCCCTGTCTGTATGCCTGTGTGAGAAGGTATGAGTCCTGTCCTGCCTTCTCTGCAGTTTTTGCATCGTGTTTGCCTTCGTTACTTTTATCCAGTCAATTAGTTTCCCCCAAGGTGTGTTCGTGTTATCGATACAGCTCCCTTCCCATATGTCTCTCTGACTGTACTGCTTTGTAACAGATTGGTCGGTACGTTTAAATACGAGCTCCCCGTATCCCGTAACCCATTCAAATATTATTCTTAATCCTAGCATCTTAAGTATGGCAAGAGTTACCTTAATATTTCTTTTCAGAGTGCATATAAACAATTGTATCACAGGATGCGTCAGTTCAACTCGAGCAAATAATCTCAGCCCAGCTGTCTTTGTTATACTCTGCTACTCTGGTATTTCCTTCAGAGCGCGTTTTGTTTGTATACCCCCGTTTACAATCACAAGGCAACGTTAGTTCACAACACTTTGATTAACACATCAGTGATTCGTTCCTGAATTCATGCATAACTGTCTGCGAGAGATCCCGGAAGACGAGCCCCCATTATGTTGTATATGTTGGGTATGAAAATTTGTTATGTTGTATGCGTGCGTGGGTGAAATTATTATGTTGTATATGTGGGTTATGAATATTCAGTGGAAATAATAATAATTAAATGAAATTTGGCCAAATGTGTAATTATCCGGAAATATGTTAATTTATGTAATTACGCACATTTTAATTATGCCAATTCAAGAGGTAATCGTATTAATTATGCGAGTGGGTGTAATTATGATAATGCAAGTCGTTATGATAACCAGACCCCGGTTCACCCCGTTATCGCTTTAACATTTACTGAGTATGTATTAGTGTGTTTATTAAGGTCACCAAGTTCAAATCTCAACGCAGAAGCAGATCTTATGCATAGATTTCAGGAAAGAATCACACAACCACTTCTGTATTGATCAATTTATTACTAATTCAACCTTAACTATGATATAGTATGCGAACTCTCAATCCCGGAACGTCAATACGGCATCAATACAGTATCATCAACGATTGTCTGATTTCACTTTGACAACGGCACATGGATCCCGCATAACGCGATGGTTCTTAGTGAGAGAGAGAGTCGTTAAAACATGCAAATACTATGCTAAGAAAACCTTAACGTTAATGAATGATTATACTCAATATTGTTCACGCAGTACCGCACTCCTTATTGATCATACGCAACCCTTATCACGTTGTTAACACCTTGGGTCACGGAACAGTTGAATATTCTGTAGAGGATGCGAGTACGTGCGGCGATTATGACTGAAAGATACTTGAAAGATTATACGGCGATAAAAAAAAACACAATCAAAAACAGTTATTATTCTTAAAGGCACCAATCTCAACAGATACATCGGCAGGTTATCTCAGAACGGCTCGGAGTAAGGGCCTGCGACGGTGCTCCTTTTCCGAAGATCGTTATCTTATACCAAGTTTACTAATTGGGGACCAGATCACCTGATAAGGATCCGGTGGGCCACCACTCCCCACGTGAGCGTGGCTCGGCGGAAGGAGGTGCCAAGAATCAGTTCGTATTGATGGATCTGTTGGGAATTTATGCGATTAAGAGTACAGCCCACTAAATATTAAAGATAAAAATTAAGAATACTCTTATAAACGACGGAGGCCATCACTCGGTCTCGTTGTGATGCCTTTCCAGCCACGGATGGCTTATGGGTTCGAGTGTGTTTGAGTGGTAAGAGTTGTCTTGAATAGTCAGTGTTCGGAGTCGATTCTTTATGTCAAACAGACGCCTGGTGGTCGTGTGGTGAGGGGGCGGTGCGCGTCATACGTATCAGGCGCTCCCCTGTCACCGTGGTGAATTGGCTCGGATGGCTGTTGATACGCTGTCGCAGTTCGGAACCCGGTCGGTAGGTGGCGCCCACAACTCGCTCGTAGCGTGCAGCGCTGGATCGTCGCCAAGTCGCGACGCTCACCACCGGCGGCAGCGGAGACCTCCGGCGGCAGCAGAGATTGACGAGCTGAAGATGAGTCGAGCCGACCCGCTGGTCGCAGCTCGCTCCTGAGTCGACCCTCCCGGTCGAGCTCGCTCCTGGGTCGACCCGCTGGTCGCCCTCGCTCCTGAGTCGACTCTCTGGTCGCACTCCTGAGTGGACCCGCTGGTCGCGCTCCTGAGTGGACCCACTGGTCGCACTCGTTCCTGAGTCGACCCTCCCGGTCGAGCTTCTGAGTGGACCCTCCCGTCGCACTGGTTTCCAATGCTCAGGATCCTTTACTTTATGCCGAAAAATCCCCCTGGATCCCGCCCACAAGGCGGGGCTTCCGATTTTTGCTGTGTCAGGATCTGTCCGTAGGCAGGTGTGTCCATGTGTGTGTCCGTACGTCCGTGTGTCCTTGTGTGCATCACTGACGGTATATTCCGTTGTCACACTCCCTCCATAAAACCCACGAGCAAACAATCAGATGTTACAAATTGCCTCGAAGTCGTCTCTCTGTCTGGGTGCAATTTATCTCTTGTCTGGCCTTCTTCATGAACCCAAAACACAGACGTTACAAATCGTCTCATAGGCGTCTTTGTTCGTGTTGCACAACCTGGAGGGAGGGGCAACACTCTCTCCGACCCGGCGCACAAAGAAATGGTTAAAAGTTTTAAGTTAACATTTGTCCCTTACTATTTCACAGTTATGATTCTGTATGTAACCTAAGGTCTGTCGTTTCCCATCGTGGTGCTTGACTCCAGTGGAGGTGTTCCCCGAGCGTATACACACTCCTATCCCGCGCTGCGGGGATACAAAGACGGCCGGGATCTCCCTTTCTCTCCGACCCTGGGTTTAACATCGTTTTTTTATTATGTATTATATTCGACCTGGTGGTGATTCATCCCGTTATCCTGGCTTTTCCATAAGTTTTACTTTTGTCTTTTCATGCATATACTTATTACTATAAATTTATTTCCGATATCTTAGGTTAAGGGGTAAGTTTCTTGATCCTAGGAATTCGTATTCCTTGGTGCCTGCATGGTTATATAAGCGGAATATAGTTTACGGTGAATAGCGTTAACATTGATGTTATGTGCGATATTATGTATTGTGATGTCTTTAACTTAACTTGTTTGTCAGAGCTTTACTGACACAAAGCTGTATTTCATAGCCCGCAGTCTTTGCCCCACCCTATCTCTGCTCGCCGTTGTTGTTGCCTGCCGTTAATTCAAGGCCTCATTAATTTCCGTCACTCCTGAGTAGGTGAGGGCGGTTGAACCTTGGAGTCAGTTCTGGTTTTTGTCTGCCTGCTTCTTCTTGTGTCCCCTGACCCCGGGAGTTATTATTCTACTTTATGGCCTGTCGAAGCCCCACTCGCTGTTGCTGGGCTGGTGTTGTTCCCGGCTTTTTGCTTACGTTTGCAGTTCGCCGTGCTCTTAATTTCCTTCCCTCGTCAACCTTATATCGACTATTCGCTCCTGTCTGGGTGCGATTCAATTTTGACTTAGGAAGGTTCTGATTGTCATATGCTTCGGGTCGAGTTGTATAGAAAGTATTAAAGTATGGAAATAACATTTCATATTGACTTAATAATGGTGATGGTTCAGTAGGCGTAACTTGTGGCCTGGTTTAATTGGAGTGGGTGTGAATATCAATAACTTTAGCCTACCCTGTTGTTAAATTCCGACTTTAACGTTACTTTAATAGCAATACAGAATAATTGAGCTTTTTGTCTTAACTAGGCGAATGCGAACTTCTGGTGACCCCCGCAGCCGTGTTGTTCAGCTGGGTCTTGTGCCTTGAGAGATATACAACCCTCTTTTAAATCACCTCTCCCCCTGTCCAACCTTCTGCTCTGGGAGTGTTTATTCTTGATTCCAGGTCCAAGGCCCCCTCACATCCAGACGCGCAGGGTTGTTTACATCAGCTCCCCCCCTGTGCACGTGTTCTAACTAGCTCGGAATTCCTGAACACACAATCAGTGATGATTCCTGGCTTTCTGTGGTTGTGATTTAGACAAAGGCGCCTCTGTTTTCTTCCATTGCCTTTGAGTCGACACTGCCCTATTATTTGCCCATGTGCTGAGGTCATAGAATTCGTTTTGACTTCAGTAATATTAACATTCAGTATTGGATTAGCAAATGGGCAATGGTTCATTGATGTAGCTCGCAGCCTGGTCTCCAATTTGAGCGAGCGCGAGGATCGATAATTTAGCCTACTCTGTTGTTGAATTTCGAATTTTGACGTTACTTTAAAACCATGCAGGATGATTGGGCTTTTGCCTTAACTATGTCTGGCTGACACTCCCACTGTCTCTGCCGCCTGCACGGGTGACATGTGCCCGTTCATCAGGCCTTATCTTCCCTTGAAGCAAGGTTGTAAATTCTGCCATCCTAGCCCTCCTCCGGTTCATTACTTAACAACACCTGGTGTTTTGCAGTTTGCTGCGCTTGGTGTGTTTCACTCATTACAAAAAAACAAGTAAAAAGATAATATATAAAAATCATCAAATATTATTAATCTCAATTATGGAAGAAGGGTTAGGATACAACACTCACCCACCCACTTACTCACCCACTCACTCACCCACTCTCTCACTTGCCCACTCACTCACCCACCCACCCACTCACCCACTTACCCACCCACTCACTCACTCGCCCACTCACCCGCTTGCTCACTTACCCACTCACTCACTCACCCACTCACTCACCCACTCTCTCACTCTCTCTCCACTCACTCACTCACCCACTCACTCACCCACTCTCTCACTCTCTCTCTCACTCACTCACCCACCCACCCACTCACCCACTTACCCACCCACTCTCTCACTTGCCCACTCACCCGCTTGCTCACTTACCCACTCACTCACTCACCCACTCACTCACTCACTCTCTCACTCTCTCTCTCACTCACTCACCCACTCACTCACCCACTCTCTCATTCACCCACTCACCCGCTTGCCCACCCACTCACACACCCACTCCTCACCTCCTCCTCCCCGTGTCTCTGTCTGTGCAGCTATGGACGAGCCCGCTGGCGGACCGTCTGCGCTGCCACCGCAGAGACACGGTGCGATGTCTCCTCAGCGCTGCGACATCCCGGCGACCGCTATCAACTTCGCGTCAGATCCACCGTCTTATCACCACCACCAACACCACCATCATCCTCACCCTGGGTCGTGGTTGAGGTCTTACCCTTGAAGACAAGTGAGTGGCATTGTCTGTGTCTCTGTGTGTGACTGTGTGTGTCTCTGTGTGTGTGTGTCTCTGTGTGTGAGTGTCTCTGTGTGTGTGTGTCTGTCTGTGTGTGTTTCTGTGAGTGTCTCTGTGTGTGAGTGTGTCTGTATGTGTCTGTGTGTGTGTGTGTGAGTGTGTGTGAGTGTCTCTGTGTGTGTCTGTGTGTGTGTCTGTGTGTGTGTCTCTGTGTGTCTCTGTGTGTGTGTGTGTCTGTGTGTGAGTGTTTCTGGGTGTGTGTGTCTCTGTGTATGTGAGTGTCTCTGTGAGTGTCTCTGTGAGTGTCTCTGTGTGTCTCTGTGAGTGTCTCTGTGTGTGAGTGTCTCTGTGAGTGTCTCTGTGAGTGTCTCTGTGTGTGTCTCTGTGTGTGTCTCTGTGTGTGTGTGTGTCTCTCTGGGTGAGTGTCTCTGTGTGTGTGTGTGTGTGTGTGTCTCTGTGTGTGAGTGTCTCTGTGTGTGTGTGAGTGTGTGTGAGTGTCTCTGTGTGTGTCTGTGTGTGTGTCTGTGTCTCTGTGTGTCTCTGTGTGTGTGTGTGTCTGTGTGTGAGTGTCTCTGTGTGTGTGTCTCTGTGTGTGTGAGTGTCTCTGTGTGTGTGAGTGTCTCTGTGTGTGTGAGTGTCTCTGTGTGTGTGAGTGTCTCTGTGTGTGTGTGTCTCTGTGTGTGTCTCTGTGTGTGTGTGTCTCTCTCTGTGTGTGAGTGTCTCTGTGTGTGTCTCTGTGTGTGTGTGTGTCTCTGTGTGTGAGTGTCTCTGTGTGCTCCTCTTGCACCAACAGTCTGTTCAGGCTAGGGGGGTGAGTGAGATGACGTCATCTCCTCACCAGGTGAGTGAGATGACATCATCTCCTCACCAGGTGAGTGAGATGACGTCATCTCCTCACCAGGTGAGTGAGATGACGTCATCTCCTCACCAGGTGAGTGAGATGACGTCTCACTCACCCCTGCCCACCACCCACCCCCCCCCCCCCCCCGTGTCTCAGCCGTGCTGAGTGCTCCACTGTCACCTTGATGCTGCACAAGAAATCGACGGAGGAGGACAGTGACGATGACGATGATGATGATGAGGAGGAGGAGTGCCGTCATGAGGATGAGGGCTACGAAGACGATGACGACCACAAAGATGACTACGACGATGACGATGATGACGACGACGACGATGATGATGACGGTGACGTCGCTGATGGTGTGGACCGTGTCAACAACCACCACAGCGATGACGATGATGACGGTGACGTCGCTGATGATGACGGTGACGGTGACGACGGTGACGGTGACGACGACGATGATCACGGTGACGGTGACGATGATGATGATGTGGACCGTGTCAACAACCACCACAGCGATGACGACGGTGACCACGACGATGACGACGATGATGACGATGATGACGACGATGATGATGATGATGAGGAGGAGGCGGCGGAGTGGTGGGAGCTCTCCGTGGGGATCTCCATGAGGAGTGCGTGGAGGAGGAGAATGGCGCTTGGCGACGTGGTGCACCACCAGGAGGCAGAGATCTCCACGAGGGGGGGCGGCACTACCAGCACGATGAGGGTGGGTGGTGGGTGGGTGAGTGGGTGAGTGAGTCGGTGGGTGAGTGGGTGACTGGGTGGGTGAGTGGGTGAGTCGGTGGGTAGGTGAGTGGGTGGGTGGGTGGGTGGGTGAGTGGGTGGGTGGTGAGTGGGTGGGTGGGTGAGTGGGTGAGTGGGTGAGTGGGTGGGTGGGTGAGTGGGTGAGTGGGTGAGTGGGTGGGTGGGTGAGTGGGTGGGTGGGTGAGTGGGTGGGTGAGTGGGTGCGTGGGTGGGTGAGTTGAGTGGGTGGGTGGGTGGGTGAGTGGGTGGTGGGTGGGTGAGTGGGTGGGTGGGTGGGTGAGTGGGTGGGTGGGTGATGATGCTGCTACTACTACTAATGCTGCTACTACTATAATGATGTTACTACTAATGCTGCCAGGATCACTTTGTGGGATGTCGCTACCACCACGCCGTGCCCCCGTCTGGAGGCGAGGTTGAATACTGCGTCCGCGTGAGAATCGTGGCTGACTACCCCCGGTGGAAGACAGGGGAGTGGTCTCCACTGTCCTGTGTCTCCGTCCCTCCACCACACAGCGCCGTGGGTGAGTGGGTGTGTGAGTGAGTGGGTGAGTGAGTGAGTGGGTGAGTGGTTGAGTGGGTGGGTGAGTGAGTGGATGTGTGAGTGGTTGAGTGAGTTGGTGGGTGAGTGAGTGGGTCGGTGAGTGCGTGAGTGAGTGGTTGAGTGAGTGGTGGGTGATTGGGTGGGTGAGTGAGTGAGTGAGTGTGTGAGTGGGTGGGTGGGTGAGTGAGTGAGTGGGTGAGTGAGTGTGAGAGGGTTCAGTGAGTGAGTGAGTGAGTGAGTGGGTGAGTGGGTGAGTGAGTGAGTGGCTGAGTGGGTGGGTGAGTGAGTGGGTGAGTGAGTGGGTAAGTGGGTGGGTGGGTGAGTGAGTGAGTGGGTGAGTGAGTGAGTAGGTGGGTGGCTGAGTGGGTGAGTGAGTGAGTGGGTGTGTGAATGGGTTAAGTGAGTGGGTGAGTGAGTGGGTGAGTGAGTGGGTGTGTGAGTGGTTTGAGTGAGTGGGTGAGTGAGTGGGTGAGTGGTTGAGTGAGTGGTTGAGTGAGTGGGTAAGTGGGTGAGTGGTTGAGTGAGTGGGTGAGTGAGTGGGGGTGAGTGGGTGAGTGTCTCTCTCCCCGTGTCTCTGTCTCTCCCCGTGTCTCTCCCGTGCAGCTGCTGCTGCGATCTCCGTGTGGGCCACGGGAGATGCGGTGTGCGAGGGAGACACGGCCACTCTACGCTGCGTAGTGTCGGACAATCCAGACTCTGACGCAATCCAGTGGAGCAACCCTCACGGGCAGACACTCTACTTCCAGAGCGTCAAGGGTGAGCGCCTGTCTGTCTCTCTCTGTCTGTCTCTCTGTCTCTCTGTCTCTCTCTCTTTCTGCGTCTCTGTCTCTCTCTGCTCTCTCTCTCTCTGTCTCTCTGTCTCTCTCTCTCCGTGTCTCAGCCCACACAGACCCGCGCGTCTCTCTGTCTCTGTCTCTCTCTGTCTCTGTGTCTCTCTCTGTCTCCGTGTCTCCGTGTTCAGCCCACACAGACCCGCGTGTCTCTCTGTCTCTCTGTCTCTGTCTCTCTCTGTCTCAGTGTCTCTCTCTGTCTCTCTGTCTGTGTCTTTTCTGTCTCAGTGTCTCTCTCTGTCTCTCTGTCTCTCTGTCTCTGTCTCTCTCTTTCTCAGTGTCTCTCTGTGTCTCTCTGTGTCTCCGTGTCTCAGCCCACACAGACCCGCGTGTCTCTCTGTCTCTCTCTCTGTGTGTCCGTGTCTCTCTGTGTCTCTCTGTGTCTCCGTGTCTCAGCCCACACAGACCCGCGTGTCTCTCTGCTGCACTAGAACTCCACCCGGCTGGACGTCACCATCTCCCGCGTCACCACGGGGACCAGGGGCTCTACAGCTGCTCCCTCTTCAGCCTGGAGACCCCCACGGCGTACGCCCTGCTCACCGTTAGCTGTGAGCGACGCTCACCTCACCACCTCTCTCTCTCTCCACCTCAGACCACACACACACACACAGAGACACACACAGACACACACAAACAGACACACAGAGAGACACACACAGATACACAGAGACACACACATACACACACACAGACACACACAGACACACACACAGAGACACACACACACAGTGACACACACAGACACACACACAGTGACACACACAGACCCACACACAGACACTCACACAGACACTTACACAGACACACACACACAGAGACACACACACAGAGACACACACAGAGACACACACAGACATACACACACAGAATACACACACTTGAGACACACACACAGACACACACACAGACATACACACAGAGACACACACAGAGACACACACATAGACACGCACACACACACGCACACAGACACGTACACAGACACACACACAGACACACACGCACACAGAAACACACGCACACAGACACACACGCACACAGACACACACACAGACACACACGCACACAGACACACACGCACACAGACACGCACACAGACACACACACACACAGACACACACACACAGACACACACACAGACACACACGCACACACACACACGCACACAGACACACAGACACACACACACACAGACACACACAGACACACACGCACACACACACACACACACACGCAGACACACACAGACACACACAGACACACAGACACGCACACAGACACACACACACACACAGACTAACACACACAGACACACACACAGACATAGACTGTCTCTCTGTGTCTCTCTGTCTGTGTCTGTCTCTGTCTCCCCGTATCTTCCGCTCTCGTAGCCAACACCACCACCACCCCACCCACCACCACCACCCCCACCACCCCTCTACTACCACCACCCCAACCACCACCATCATCACCCCAACCACCACCAACCCACCCACCACCACCACCCACCCACCCCCTCTACTACCACCCACCCCAACCACCACTACCAACCCCACCCACCTCCCGCGCCTCCCCACCCTCGCCTGTGACTACGCTCCCCGTCAGCGACGGGAGCTCCTCTTCCTCCGTCCACGCGACGGCGATGGTGGCGGTGATGGTGGCGGTGCTGGTGCGGTGACGGTAAG
>NW_024705613.1:0-31598 GCF_018977255.1 Callorhinchus milii | reverse complement strand
GGGCCACATCCGGGCCACATCCGGGCCACATCCGGGCCACATCCGGGCCACATCCGGGCCACATCCGGGCCACATCCGGGCCACATCCGGGCCACATCCGGGCCACATCCGGGCCACATCCGGGCCACATCCGGGCCACATCCGGGCCACATCCGGGCCACATCCGGGCCACATCCGGGCCACATCCGGGCCACATCCGGGCCACATCCGGGCCACATCCGGGCCACATCCGGGCCACATCCGGGCCACATCCGGGCCACATCCGGGCCACATCCGGGCCACATCCGGGCCACATCCGGGCCACATCCGGGCCACATCCGGGCCACATCCGGGCCACATCCGGGCCACATCCGGGCCACATCCGGGCCACATCCGGGCCACATCCGGGCCACATCCGGGCCACATCCGGGCCACATCCGGGCCACATCCGGGCCACATCCGGGCCACATCCGGGCCACATCCGGGCCACATCCGGGCCACATCCGGGCCACATCCGGGCCACATCCGGGCCACATCCGGGCCACATCCGGGCCACATCCGGGCCACATCCGGGCCACATCCGGGCCACATCCGGGCCACATCCGGGCCACATCCGGGCCACATCCGGGCCACATCCGGGCCACATCCGGGCCACATCCGGGCCACATCCGGGCCACATCCGGGCCACATCCGGGCCACATCCGGGCCACATCCGGGCCACATCCGGGCCACATCCGGGCCACATCCGGGCCACATCCGGGCCACATCCGGGCCACATCCGGGCCACATCCGGGCCACATCCGGGCCACATCCGGGCCACATCCGGGCCACATCCGGGCCACATCCGGGCCACATCCGGGCCACATCCGGGCCACATCCGGGCCACATCCGGGCCACATCCGGGCCACATCCGGGCCACATCCGGGCCACATCCGGGCCACATCCGGGCCACATCCGGGCCACATCCGGGCCACATCCGGGCCACATCCGGGCCACATCCGGGCCACATCCGGGCCACATCCGGGCCACATCCGGGCCACATCCGGGCCACATCCGGGCCACATCCGGGCCACATCCGGGCCACATCCGGGCCACATCCGGGCCACATCCGGGCCACATCCGGGCCACATCCGGGCCACATCCGGGCCACATCCGGGCCACATCCGGGCCACATCCGGGCCACATCCGGGCCACATCCGGGCCACATCCGGGCCACATCCGGGCCACATCCGGGCCACATCCGGGCCACATCCGGGCCACATCCGGGCCACATCCGGGCCACATCCGGGCCACATCCGGGCCACATCCGGGCCACATCCGGGCCACATCCGGGCCACATCCGGGCCACATCCGGGCCACATCCGGGCCACATCCGGGCCACATCCGGGCCACATCCGGGCCACATCCGGGCCACATCCGGGCCACATCCGGGCCACATCCGGGCCACATCCGGGCCACATCCGGGCCACATCCGGGCCACATCCGGGCCACATCCGGGCCACATCCGGGCCACATCCGGGCCACATCCGGGCCACATCCGGGCCACATCCGGGCCACATCCGGGCCACATCCGGGCCACATCCGGGCCACATCCGGGCCACATCCGGGCCACATCCGGGCCACATCCGGGCCACATCCGGGCCACATCCGGGCCACATCCGGGCCACATCCGGGCCACATCCGGGCCACATCCGGGCCACATCCGGGCCACATCCGGGCCACATCCGGGCCACATCCGGGCCACATCCGGGCCACATCCGGGCCACATCCGGGCCACATCCGGGCCACATCCGGGCCACATCCGGGCCACATCCGGGCCACATCCGGGCCACATCCGGGCCACATCCGGGCCACATCCGGGCCACATCCGGGCCACATCCGGGCCACATCCGGGCCACATCCGGGCCACATCCGGGCCACATCCGGGCCACATCCGGGCCACATCCGGGCCACATCCGGGCCACATCCGGGCCACATCCGGGCCACATCCGGGCCACATCCGGGCCACATCCGGGCCACATCCGGGCCACATCCGGGCCACATCCGGGCCACATCCGGGCCACATCCGGGCCACATCCGGGCCACATCCGGGCCACATCCGGGCCACATCCGGGCCACATCCGGGCCACATCCGGGCCACATCCGGGCCACATCCGGGCCACATCCGGGCCACATCCGGGCCACATCCGGGCCACATCCGGGCCACATCCGGGCCACATCCGGGCCACATCCGGGCCACATCCGGGCCACATCCGGGCCACATCCGGGCCACATCCGGGCCACATCCGGGCCACATCCGGGCCACATCCGGGCCACATCCGGGCCACATCCGGGCCACATCCGGGCCACATCCGGGCCACATCCGGGCCACATCCGGGCCACATCCGGGCCACATCCGGGCCACATCCGGGCCACATCCGGGCCACATCCGGGCCACATCCGGGCCACATCCGGGCCACATCCGGGCCACATCCGGGCCACATCCGGGCCACATCCGGGCCACATCCGGGCCACATCCGGGCCACATCCGGGCCACATCCGGGCCACATCCGGGCCACATCCGGGCCACATCCGGGCCACATCCGGGCCACATCCGGGCCACATCCGGGCCACATCCGGGCCACATCCGGGCCACATCCGGGCCACATCCGGGCCACATCCGGGCCACATCCGGGCCACATCCGGGCCACATCCGGGCCACATCCGGGCCACATCCGGGCCACATCCGGGCCACATCCGGGCCACATCCGGGCCACATCCGGGCCACATCCGGGCCACATCCGGGCCACATCCGGGCCACATCCGGGCCACATCCGGGCCACATCCGGGCCACATCCGGGCCACATCCGGGCCACATCCGGGCCACATCCGGGCCACATCCGGGCCACATCCGGGCCACATCCGGGCCACATCCGGGCCACATCCGGGCCACATCCGGGCCACATCCGGGCCACATCCGGGCCACATCCGGGCCACATCCGGGCCACATCCGGGCCACATCCGGGCCACATCCGGGCCACATCCGGGCCACATCCGGGCCACATCCGGGCCACATCCGGGCCACATCCGGGCCACATCCGGGCCACATCCGGGCCACATCCGGGCCACATCCGGGCCACATCCGGGCCACATCCGGGCCACATCCGGGCCACATCCGGGCCACATCCGGGCCACATCCGGGCCACATCCGGGCCACATCCGGGCCACATCCGGGCCACATCCGGGCCACATCCGGGCCACATCCGGGCCACATCCGGGCCACATCCGGGCCACTTCCTGAGGGAGGGGGGGGTCAGGGGAGGGGCCTTAAAACGGCCATAATTTACAAACAGCGCCAACGACCCTTAAAAACGGCCATAATTTACAAACAGCGCCAACGACCTTAAAAACGGCCATAATTTACAAACAGCGCCAACGACCCTAAAAACGGCCATAATTTACAAACAGCGCCAACGACCTAAAAAACGGCCATAATTTACAAACAGCGCCAACGACCCTTAAAAACGGCCATAATTTACAAACAGCGCCAACGACCCTTAAAAACGGCCATAATTTACAAACAGCGCCAACGACCCTAAAAAACGGCCATAATTTACAAACAGCGCCAACGACCTAAAAAACGGCCATAATTTACAAACAGCGCCAACGACCTAAAAAACGCCATAATTTACAAACAGCGCCAACGACCCTAAAAACGGCCATAATTTACAAACAGCGCCAACGACCCTAAAAAACGGCCATAATTTACAAACAGCGCCAACGACCTAAAAACAGCCATAATTTACAAACAGCGCCAACGACCCTAAAAAACGCCATAATTTACAAACAGCGCCAACGAACCTAAAAAACAGCCATAATTTACAAACAGCGCCAACGACCCTTAAAAACAGCCATAATTTACAAACAGCGCCAACGACCCTAAAAAACGGCCATAATTTACAAACAGCGCCAACGACCCTAAAAACGGCCATAATTTACAAACAGCGCCAACAACCTAAAAAACAGCCATAATTTACAAACAGCGCCAACGACCCTAAAAAACGGCCATAATTTACAAACAGCGCCAACGACCCTAAAAAACAGCCATAATTTACAAACAGCGCCAATGACCCTAAAAACGGCCATAATTTACAAACAGCGCCAACGACCTAAAAAACGCCATAATTTACAAACAGCGCCAACGACCCTTAAAAACGGCCATAATTTACAAACAGCGCCAACGACCCTAAAAAACGGCCATAATTTACAAACAGCGCACAAACCCTAAAAAAGCCATAATTTACAAACAGCGCCAACACCTTAAAAACGGCCATAATTTACAAACAGCGCCGTTTTTAAGGGTCGTTGGCGCTGTTTGTAAATTATGGCCGTTTTTAAGGTCGTTGGCGCTGTTTGTAAATTATGGCCGTTTTTAGGTCGTTGGCGCTGTTTGTAAATTATGGCGTTTTTAGGTCGTTGGCGCTGTTTGTAAATTATGGCCGTTTTTTAGGGTCGTTGGCGCTGTTTGTAAATTATGGCCGTTTTTAAGGGTCGTTGGCGCTGTTTGTAAATTATGGCGTTTTTTAGGTTCGTTGGCGCTGTTTGTAAATTATGGCCGTTTTTTAGGGTCATTGGCGCTGTTTGTAAATTATGGCCGTTTTTTAGGGTCGTTGGCGCTGTTTGTAAATTATGGCCTTTTTAGGGTCGTTGGCGCTGTTTGTAAATTATGGCCGTTTTTAGGTCGTTGGCGCTGTTTGTAAATTATGGCCGTTTTTTAGGGTCGTTGGCGCTGTTTGTAAATTATGGCCGTTTTTAGGGTCGTTGGCGCTGTTTGTAAATTATGGCCGTTTTTAAGGGTCGTTGGCGCTGTTTGTAAATTATGGCTGTTTTTTAGGTTCGTTGGCGCTGTTTGTAAATTATGGCCGTTTTTTAGGGTCGTTGGCGCTGTTTGTAAATTATGGCCGTTTTTTAGGTCGTTGGCGCTGTTTGTAAATTATGGCCGTTTTTAGGGTCGTTGGCGCTGTTTGTAAATTATGGCGTTTTTAGGTCGTTGGCGCTGTTTGTAAATTATGGCCGTTTTTAGGGTCGTTGGCGCTGTTTGTAAATTATGGCGTTTTTTAGGTCGTTGGCGCTGTTTGTAAATTATGGCCGTTTTTAGGGTCGTTGGCGCTGTTTGTAAATTATGGCCGTTTTTAGGGTCGTTGGCGCTGTTTGTAAATTATGGCCGTTTTTAGGTCGTTGGCGCTGTTTGTAAATTATGGCCGTTTTTAGGGTCGTTGGCGCTGTTTGTAAATTATGGCCGTTTTTTAGGTCGTTGGCGCTGTTTGTAAATTATGGCCGTTTTTTAGGTCGTTGGCGCTGTTTGTAAATTATGGCCGTTTTTAAGGGTCGTTGGCGCTGTTTGTAAATTATGGCCGTTTTTTAGGGTCGTTGGCGCTGTTTGTAAATTATGGCCGTTTTTTAGGTCGTTGGCGCTGTTTGTAAATTATGGCCGTTTTTTAGGTCGTTGGCGCTGTTTGTAAATTATGGCCGTTTTTAAGGGTCGTTGGCGCTGTTTGTAAATTATGGCCGTTTTTAAGGGTCGTTGGCGCTGTTTGTAAATTATGGCCGTTTTTAGGGTCGTTGGCGCTGTTTGTAAATTATGGCCTGTTTTTAGGTCGTTGGCGCTGTTTGTAAATTATGGCCGTTTTTTAGGGTCGTTGGCGCTGTTTGTAAATTATGGCCGTTTTTAAGGGTCGTTGGCGCTGTTTGTAAATTATGGCCGTTTTTAAGGGTCGTTGGCGCTGTTTGTAAATTATGGCCGTTTTTAAGGTCGTTGGCGCTGTTTGTAAATTATGGCCGTTTTTAACGGTCGTTGGCGCTGTTTGTAAATTATGGCCGTTTTTAAGGGTCGTTGGCGCTGTTTGTAAATTATGGCCGTTTTAAGGCCTCCTCCTGACCCCCCCCCTCCCTCAGGAAGTGGCCCGGATGTGGCCCGGATGTGGCCCGGATGTGGCCCGGATGTGGCCCGGATGTGGCCCGGATGTGGCCCGGATGTGGCCCGGATGTGGCCCGGATGTGGCCGCGGATGTGGCCCGGATGTGGCCCGGATGTGGCCCGGATGTGGCCCGGATGTGGCCCGGATGTGGCCCGGATGTGGCCCGGATGTGGCCCGGATGTGGCCCGGATGTGGCCCGGATGTGGCCCGGATGTGGCCCGGATGTGGCCCGGATGTGGCCCGGATGTGGCCCGGATGTGGCCCGGATGTGGCCCGGATGTGGCCCGGATGTGGCCCGGATGTGGCCCGGATGTGGCCCGGATGTGGCCCGGATGTGGCCCGGATGTGGCCCGGATGTGGCCCGGATGTGGCCCGGATGTGGCCCGGATGTGGCCCGGATGTGGCCCGGATGTGGCCCGGATGTGGCCCGGATGTGGCCCGGATGTGGCCCGGATGTGGCCCGGATGTGGCCCGGATGTGGCCCGGATGTGGCCCGGATGTGGCCCGGATGTGGCCCGGATGTGGCCCGGATGTGGCCCGGATGTGGCCCGGATGTGGCCCGGATGTGGCCCGGATGTGGCCCGGATGTGGCCCGGATGTGGCCCGGATGTGGCCCGGATGTGGCCCGGATGTGGCCCGGATGTGGCCCGGATGTGGCCCGGATGTGGCCCGGATGTGGCCCGGATGTGGCCCGGATGTGGCCCGGATGTGGCCCGGATGTGGCCCGGATGTGGCCCGGATGTGGCCCGGATGTGGCCCGGATGTGGCCCGGATGTGGCCCGGATGTGGCCCGGATGTGGCCCGGATGTGGCCCGGATGTGGCCCGGATGTGGCCCGGATGTGGCCCGGATGTGGCCCGGATGTGGCCCGGATGTGGCCCGGATGTGGCCCGGATGTGGCCCGGATGTGGCCCGGATGTGGCCCGGATGTGGCCCGGATGTGGCCCGGATGTGGCCCGGATGTGGCCCGGATGTGGCCCGGATGTGGCCCGGATGTGGCCCGGATGTGGCCCGGATGTGGCCCGGATGTGGCCCGGATGTGGCCCGGATGTGGCCCGGATGTGGCCCGGATGTGGCCCGGATGTGGCCCGGATGTGGCCCGGATGTGGCCCGGATGTGGCCCGGATGTGGCCCGGATGTGGCCCGGATGTGGCCCGGATGTGGCCCGGATGTGGCCCGGATGTGGCCCGGATGTGGCCCGGATGTGGCCCGGATGTGGCCCGGATGTGGCCCGGATGTGGCCCGGATGTGGCCCGGATGTGGCCCGGATGTGGCCCGGATGTGGCCCGGATGTGGCCCGGATGTGGCCCGGATGTGGCCCGGATGTGGCCCGGATGTGGCCCGGATGTGGCCCGGATGTGGCCCGGATGTGGCCCGGATGTGGCCCGGATGTGGCCCGGATGTGGCCCGGATGTGGCCCGGATGTGGCCCGGATGTGGCCCGGATGTGGCCCGGATGTGGCCCGGATGTGGCCCGGATGTGGCCCGGATGTGGCCCGGATGTGGCCCGGATGTGGCCCGGATGTGGCCCGGATGTGGCCCGGATGTGGCCCGGATGTGGCCCGGATGTGGCCCGGATGTGGCCCGGATGTGGCCCGGATGTGGCCCGGATGTGGCCCGGATGTGGCCCGGATGTGGCCCGGATGTGGCCCGGATGTGGCCCGGATGTGGCCCGGATGTGGCCCGGATGTGGCCCGGATGTGGCCCGGATGTGGCCCGGATGTGGCCCGGATGTGGCCCGGATGTGGCCCGGATGTGGCCCGGATGTGGCCCGGATGTGGCCCGGATGTGGCCCGGATGGGCCGGATGTGGCCCGGATGTGGCCCGGATGTGGCCCGGATGTGGCCCGGATGTGGCCCGGATGTGGCCCGGATGTGGCCCGGATGTGGCCCGGATGTGGCCCGGATGTGGCCCGGGTGTGGCCCGGATGTGGCCCGGATGTGGCCCGGATGTGGCCCGGATGTGGCCCGGATGTGGCCCGGATGTGGCCCGGATGTGGCCCGGATGTGGCCCGGATGTGGCCCGGATGTGGCCCGGATGTGGCCCGGATGTGGCCCGGATGTGGCCCGGATGTGGCCCGGATGTGGCCCGGATGTGGCCCGGATGGGCCGGATGTGGCCCGGATGGCCCGGATGTGGCCCGGATGTGGCCCGGATGTGGCCCGGATGTGGCCCGGATGTGGCCCGGATGTGGCCCGGATGTGGCCCGGATGTGGCCCGGATGTGGCCCGGATGTGGCCCGGATGTGGCCCGGATGTGGCCCGGATGTGGCCCGGATGTGGCCCGGATGTGGCCCGGATGTGGCCCGGATGTGGCCCGGATGTGGCCCGGATGTGGCCCGGATGTGGCCCGGATGTGGCCCGGATGTGGCCCGGATGTGGCCCGGATGTGGCCCGGATGTGGCCCGGATGTGGCCCGGATGTGGCCCGGATGTGGCCCGGATGTGGCCCGGATGTGGCCCGGATGTGGCCCGGATGTGGCCCGGATGTGGCCCGGATGTGGCCCGGATGTGGCCCGGATGTGGCCCGGATGTGGCCCGGATGTGGCCCGGATGTGGCCCGGATGTGGCCCGGATGTGGCCCGGATGTGGCCCGGATGTGGCCCGGATGTGGCCCGGATGTGGCCCGGATGTGGCCCGGATGTGGCCCGGATGTGGCCCGGATGTGGCCCGGATGTGGCCCGGATGTGGCCCGGATGTGGCCCGGATGTGGCCCGGATGTGGCCCGGATGTGGCCCGGATGTGGCCCGGATGTGGCCCGGATGTGGCCCGG
The DNA here is from genome assembly GCF_018977255.1 of Callorhinchus milii. NCBI lineage: Eukaryota > Metazoa > Chordata > Chondrichthyes > Chimaeriformes > Callorhinchidae > Callorhinchus > Callorhinchus milii. The sequence continues at coordinate 22,895 of NW_024705613.1, read as the reverse complement.
ATGTGGCCCGGATGTGGCCCGGATGTGGCCCGGATGTGGCCCGGATGTGGCCCGGATGTGGCCCGGATGTGGCCCGGATGTGGCCCGGATGTGGCCCGGATGTGGCCCGGATGTGGCCCGGATGTGGCCCGGATGTGGCCCGGATGTGGCCCGGATGTGGCCCGGATGTGGCCCGGATGTGGCCCGGATGTGGCCCGGATGTGGCCCGGATGTGGCCCGGATGTGGCCCGGATGTGGCCCGGATGTGGCCCGGATGTGGCCCGGATGTGGCCCGGATGTGGCCCGGATGTGGCCCGGATGTGGCCCGGATGTGGCCCGGATGTGGCCCGGATGTGGCCCGGATGTGGCCCGGATGTGGCCCGGATGTGGCCCGGATGTGGCCCGGATGTGGCCCGGATGTGGCCCGGATGTGGCCCGGATGTGGCCCGGATGTGGCCCGGATGTGGCCCGGATGTGGCCCGGATGTGGCCCGGATGTGGCCCGGATGTGGCCCGGATGTGGCCCGGATGTGGCCCGGATGTGGCCCGGATGTGGCCCGGATGTGGCCCGGATGTGGCCCGGATGTGGCCCGGATGTGGCCCGGATGTGGCCCGGATGTGGCCCGGATGTGGCCCGGATGTGGCCCGGATGTGGCCCGGATGTGGCCCGGATGTGGCCCGGATGTGGCCCGGATGTGGCCCGGATGTGGCCCGGATGTGGCCCGGATGTGGCCCGGATGTGGCCCGGATGTGGCCCGGATGTGGCCCGGATGTGGCCCGGATGTGGCCCGGATGTGGCCCGGATGTGGCCCGGATGTGGCCCGGATGTGGCCCGGATGTGGCCCGGATGTGGCCCGGATGTGGCCCGGATGTGGCCCGGATGTGGCCCGGATGTGGCCCGGATGTGGCCCGGATGTGGCCCGGATGTGGCCCGGATGTGGCCCGGATGTGGCCCGGATGTGGCCCGGATGTGGCCCGGATGTGGCCCGGATGTGGCCCGGATGTGGCCCGGATGTGGCCCGGATGTGGCCCGGATGTGGCCCGGATGTGGCCCGGATGTGGCCCGGATGTGGCCCGGATGTGGCCCGGATGTGGCCCGGATGTGGCCCGGATGTGGCCCGGATGTGGCCCGGATGTGGCCCGGATGTGGCCCGGATGTGGCCCGGATGTGGCCCGGATGTGGCCCGGATGTGGCCCGGATGTGGCCCGGATGTGGCCCGGATGTGGCCCGGATGTGGCCCGGATGTGGCCCGGATGTGGCCCGGATGTGGCCCGGATGTGGCCCGGATGTGGCCCGGATGTGGCCCGGATGTGGCCCGGATGTGGCCCGGATGTGGCCCGGATGTGGCCCGGATGTGGCCCGGATGTGGCCCGGATGTGGCCCGGATGTGGCCCGGATGTGGCCCGGATGTGGCCCGGATGTGGCCCGGATGTGGCCCGGATGTGGCCCGGATGTGGCCCGGATGTGGCCCGGATGTGGCCCGGATGTGGCCCGGATGTGGCCCGGATGTGGCCCGGATGTGGCCCGGATGTGGCCCGGATGTGGCCCGGATGTGGCCCGGATGTGGCCCGGATGTGGCCCGGATGTGGCCCGGATGTGGCCCGGATGTGGCCCGGATGTGGCCCGGATGTGGCCCGGATGTGGCCCGGATGTGGCCCGGATGTGGCCCGGATGTGGCCCGGATGTGGCCCGGATGTGGCCCGGATGTGGCCCGGATGTGGCCCGGATGTGGCCCGGATGTGGCCCGGATGTGGCCCGGATGTGGCCCGGATGTGGCCCGGATGTGGCCCGGATGTGGCCCGGATGTGGCCCGGATGTGGCCCGGATGTGGCCCGGATGTGGCCCGGATGTGGCCCGGATGTGGCCCGGATGTGGCCCGGATGTGGCCCGGATGTGGCCCGGATGTGGCCCGGATGTGGCCCGGATGTGGCCCGGATGTGGCCCGGATGTGGCCCGGATGTGGCCCGGATGTGGCCCGGATGTGGCCCGGATGTGGCCCGGATGTGGCCCGGATGTGGCCCGGATGTGGCCCGGATGTGGCCCGGATGTGGCCCGGATGTGGCCCGGATGTGGCCCGGATGTGGCCCGGATGTGGCCCGGATGTGGCCCGGATGTGGCCCGGATGTGGCCCGGATGTGGCCCGGATGTGGCCCGGATGTGGCCCGGATGTGGCCCGGATGTGGCCCGGATGTGGCCCGGATGTGGCCCGGATGTGGCCCGGATGTGGCCCGGATGTGGCCCGGATGTGGCCCGGATGTGGCCCGGATGTGGCCCGGATGTGGCCCGGATGTGGCCCGGATGTGGCCCGGATGTGGCCCGGATGTGGCCCGGATGTGGCCCGGATGTGGCCCGGATGTGGCCCGGATGTGGCCCGGATGTGGCCCGGATGTGGCCCGGATGTGGCCCGGATGTGGCCCGGATGTGGCCCGGATGTGGCCCGGATGTGGCCCGGATGTGGCCCGGATGTGGCCCGGATGTGGCCCGGATGTGGCCCGGATGTGGCCCGGATGTGGCCCGGATGTGGCCCGGATGTGGCCCGGATGTGGCCCGGATGTGGCCCGGATGTGGCCCGGATGTGGCCCGGATGTGGCCCGGATGTGGCCCGGATGTGGCCCGGATGTGGCCCGGATGTGGCCCGGATGTGGCCCGGATGTGGCCCGGATGTGGCCCGGATGTGGCCCGGATGTGGCCCGGATGTGGCCCGGATGTGGCCCGGATGTGGCCCGGATGTGGCCCGGATGTGGCCCGGATGTGGCCCGGATGTGGCCCGGATGTGGCCCGGATGTGGCCCGGATGTGGCCCGGATGTGGCCCGGATGTGGCCCGGATGTGGCCCGGATGTGGCCCGGATGTGGCCCGGATGTGGCCCGGATGTGGCCCGGATGTGGCCCGGATGTGGCCCGGATGTGGCCCGGATGTGGCCCGGATGTGGCCCGGATGTGGCCCGGATGTGGCCCGGATGTGGCCCGGATGTGGCCCGGATGTGGCCCGGATGTGGCCCGGATGTGGCCCGGATGTGGCCCGGATGTGGCCCGGATGTGGCCCGGATGTGGCCCGGATGTGGCCCGGATGTGGCCCGGATGTGGCCCGGATGTGGCCCGGATGTGGCCCGGATGTGGCCCGGATGTGGCCCGGATGTGGCCCGGATGTGGCCCGGATGTGGCCCGGATGTGGCCCGGATGTGGCCCGGATGTGGCCCGGATGTGGCCCGGATGTGGCCCGGATGTGGCCCGGATGTGGCCCGGATGTGGCCCGGATGTGGCCCGGATGTGGCCCGGATGTGGCCCGGATGTGGCCCGGATGTGGCCCGGATGTGGCCCGGATGTGGCCCGGATGTGGCCCGGATGTGGCCCGGATGTGGCCCGGATGTGGCCCGGATGTGGCCCGGATGTGGCCCGGATGTGGCCCGGATGTGGCCCGGATGTGGCCCGGATGTGGCCCGGATGTGGCCCGGATGTGGCCCGGATGTGGCCCGGATGTGGCCCGGATGTGGCCCGGATGTGGCCCGGATGTGGCCCGGATGTGGCCCGGATGTGGCCCGGATGTGGCCCGGATGTGGCCCGGATGTGGCCCGGATGTGGCCCGGATGTGGCCCGGATGTGGCCCGGATGTGGCCCGGATGTGGCCCGGATGTGGCCCGGATGTGGCCCGGATGTGGCCCGGATGTGGCCCGGATGTGGCCCGGATGTGGCCCGGATGTGGCCCGGATGTGGCCCGGATGTGGCCCGGATGTGGCCCGGATGTGGCCCGGATGTGGCCCGGATGTGGCCCGGATGTGGCCCGGATGTGGCCCGGATGTGGCCCGGATGTGGCCCGGATGTGGCCCGGATGTGGCCCGGATGTGGCCCGGATGTGGCCCGGATGTGGCCCGGATGTGGCCCGGATGTGGCCCGGATGTGGCCCGGATGTGGCCCGGATGTGGCCCGGATGTGGCCCGGATGTGGCCCGGATGTGGCCCGGATGTGGCCCGGATGTGGCCCGGATGTGGCCCGGATGTGGCCCGGATGTGGCCCGGATGTGGCCCGGATGTGGCCCGGATGTGGCCCGGATGTGGCCCGGATGTGGCCCGGATGTGGCCCGGATGTGGCCCGGATGTGGCCCGGATGTGGCCCGGATGTGGCCCGGATGTGGCCCGGATGTGGCCCGGATGTGGCCCGGATGTGGCCCGGATGTGGCCCGGATGTGGCCCGGATGTGGCCCGGATGTGGCCCGGATGTGGCCCGGATGTGGCCCGGATGTGGCCCGGATGTGGCCCGGATGTGGCCCGGATGTGGCCCGGATGTGGCCCGGATGTGGCCCGGATGTGGCCCGGATGTGGCCCGGATGTGGCCCGGATGTGGCCCGGATGTGGCCCGGATGTGGCCCGGATGTGGCCCGGATGTGGCCCGGATGTGGCCCGGATGTGGCCCGGATGTGGCCCGGATGTGGCCCGGATGTGGCCCGGATGTGGCCCGGATGTGGCCCGGATGTGGCCCGGATGTGGCCCGGATGTGGCCCGGATGTGGCCCGGATGTGGCCCGGATGTGGCCCGGATGTGGCCCGGATGTGGCCCGGATGTGGCCCGGATGTGGCCCGGATGTGGCCCGGATGTGGCCCGGATGTGGCCCGGATGTGGCCCGGATGTGGCCCGGATGTGGCCCGGATGTGGCCCGGATGTGGCCCGGATGTGGCCCGGATGTGGCCCGGATGTGGCCCGGATGTGGCCCGGATGTGGCCCGGATGTGGCCCGGATGTGGCCCGGATGTGGCCCGGATGTGGCCCGGATGTGGCCCGGATGTGGCCCGGATGTGGCCCGGATGTGGCCCGGATGTGGCCCGGATGTGGCCCGGATGTGGCCCGGATGTGGCCCGGATGTGGCCCGGATGTGGCCCGGATGTGGCCCGGATGTGGCCCGGATGTGGCCCGGATGTGGCCCGGATGTGGCCCGGATGTGGCCCGGATGTGGCCCGGATGTGGCCCGGATGTGGCCCGGATGTGGCCCGGATGTGGCCCGGATGTGGCCCGGATGTGGCCCGGATGTGGCCCGGATGTGGCCCGGATGTGGCCCGGATGTGGCCCGGATGTGGCCCGGATGTGGCCCGGATGTGGCCCGGATGTGGCCCGGATGTGGCCCGGATGTGGCCCGGATGTGGCCCGGATGTGGCCCGGATGTGGCCCGGATGTGGCCCGGATGTGGCCCGGATGTGGCCCGGATGTGGCCCGGATGTGGCCCGGATGTGGCCCGGATGTGGCCCGGATGTGGCCCGGATGTGGCCCGGATGTGGCCCGGATGTGGCCCGGATGTGGCCCGGATGTGGCCCGGATGTGGCCCGGATGTGGCCCGGATGTGGCCCGGATGTGGCCCGGATGTGGCCCGGATGTGGCCCGGATGTGGCCCGGATGTGGCCCGGATGTGGCCCGGATGTGGCCCGGATGTGGCCCGGATGTGGCCCGGATGTGGCCCGGATGTGGCCCGGATGTGGCCCGGATGTGGCCCGGATGTGGCCCGGATGTGGCCCGGATGTGGCCCGGATGTGGCCCGGATGTGGCCCGGATGTGGCCCGGATGTGGCCCGGATGTGGCCCGGATGTGGCCCGGATGTGGCCCGGATGTGGCCCGGATGTGGCCCGGATGTGGCCCGGATGTGGCCCGGATGTGGCCCGGATGTGGCCCGGATGTGGCCCGGATGTGGCCCGGATGTGGCCCGGATGTGGCCCGGATGTGGCCCGGATGTGGCCCGGATGTGGCCCGGATGTGGCCCGGATGTGGCCCGGATGTGGCCCGGATGTGGCCCGGATGTGGCCCGGATGTGGCCCGGATGTGGCCCGGATGTGGCCCGGATGTGGCCCGGATGTGGCCCGGATGTGGCCCGGATGTGGCCCGGATGTGGCCCGGATGTGGCCCGGATGTGGCCCGGATGTGGCCCGGATGTGGCCCGGATGTGGCCCGGATGTGGCCCGGATGTGGCCCGGATGTGGCCCGGATGTGGCCCGGATGTGGCCCGGATGTGGCCCGGATGTGGCCCGGATGTGGCCCGGATGTGGCCCGGATGTGGCCCGGATGTGGCCCGGATGTGGCCCGGATGTGGCCCGGATGTGGCCCGGATGTGGCCCGGATGTGGCCCGGATGTGGCCCGGATGTGGCCCGGATGTGGCCCGGATGTGGCCCGGATGTGGCCCGGATGTGGCCCGGATGTGGCCCGGATGTGGCCCGGATGTGGCCCGGATGTGGCCCGGATGTGGCCCGGATGTGGCCCGGATGTGGCCCGGATGTGGCCCGGATGTGGCCCGGATGTGGCCCGGATGTGGCCCGGATGTGGCCCGGATGTGGCCCGGATGTGGCCCGGATGTGGCCCGGATGTGGCCCGGATGTGGCCCGGATGTGGCCCGGATGTGGCCCGGATGTGGCCCGGATGTGGCCCGGATGTGGCCCGGATGTGGCCCGGATGTGGCCCGGATGTGGCCCGGATGTGGCCCGGATGTGGCCCGGATGTGGCCCGGATGTGGCCCGGATGTGGCCCGGATGTGGCCCGGATGTGGCCCGGATGTGGCCCGGATGTGGCCCGGATGTGGCCCGGATGTGGCCCGGATGTGGCCCGGATGTGGCCCGGATGTGGCCCGGATGTGGCCCGGATGTGGCCCGGATGTGGCCCGGATGTGGCCCGGATGTGGCCCGGATGTGGCCCGGATGTGGCCCGGATGTGGCCCGGATGTGGCCCGGATGTGGCCCGGATGTGGCCCGGATGTGGCCCGGATGTGGCCCGGATGTGGCCCGGATGTGGCCCGGATGTGGCCCGGATGTGGCCCGGATGTGGCCCGGATGTGGCCCGGATGTGGCCCGGATGTGGCCCGGATGTGGCCCGGATGTGGCCCGGATGTGGCCCGGATGTGGCCCGGATGTGGCCCGGATGTGGCCCGGATGTGGCCCGGATGTGGCCCGGATGTGGCCCGGATGTGGCCCGGATGTGGCCCGGATGTGGCCCGGATGTGGCCCGGATGTGGCCCGGATGTGGCCCGGATGTGGCCCGGATGTGGCCCGGATGTGGCCCGGATGTGGCCCGGATGTGGCCCGGATGTGGCCCGGATGTGGCCCGGATGTGGCCCGGATGTGGCCCGGATGTGGCCCGGATGTGGCCCGGATGTGGCCCGGATGTGGCCCGGATGTGGCCCGGATGTGGCCCGGATGTGGCCCGGATGTGGCCCGGATGTGGCCCGGATGTGGCCCGGATGTGGCCCGGATGTGGCCCGGATGTGGCCCGGATGTGGCCCGGATGTGGCCCGGATGTGGCCCGGATGTGGCCCGGATGTGGCCCGGATGTGGCCCGGATGTGGCCCGGATGTGGCCCGGATGTGGCCCGGATGTGGCCCGGATGTGGCCCGGATGTGGCCCGGATGTGGCCCGGATGTGGCCCGGATGTGGCCCGGATGTGGCCCGGATGTGGCCCGGATGTGGCCCGGATGTGGCCCGGATGTGGCCCGGATGTGGCCCGGATGTGGCCCGGATGTGGCCCGGATGTGGCCCGGATGTGGCCCGGATGTGGCCCGGATGTGGCCCGGATGTGGCCCGGATGTGGCCCGGATGTGGCCCGGATGTGGCCCGGATGTGGCCCGGATGTGGCCCGGATGTGGCCCGGATGTGGCCCGGATGTGGCCCGGATGTGGCCCGGATGTGGCCCGGATGTGGCCCGGATGTGGCCCGGATGTGGCCCGGATGTGGCCCGGATGTGGCCCGGATGTGGCCCGGATGTGGCCCGGATGTGGCCCGGATGTGGCCCGGATGTGGCCCGGATGTGGCCCGGATGTGGCCCGGATGTGGCCCGGATGTGGCCCGGATGTGGCCCGGATGTGGCCCGGATGTGGCCCGGATGTGGCCCGGATGTGGCCCGGATGTGGCCCGGATGTGGCCCGGATGTGGCCCGGATGTGGCCCGGATGTGGCCCGGATGTGGCCCGGATGTGGCCCGGATGTGGCCCGGATGTGGCCCGGATGTGGCCCGGATGTGGCCCGGATGTGGCCCGGATGTGGCCCGGATGTGGCCCGGATGTGGCCCGGATGTGGCCCGGATGTGGCCCGGATGTGGCCCGGATGTGGCCCGGATGTGGCCCGGATGTGGCCCGGATGTGGCCCGGATGTGGCCCGGATGTGGCCCGGATGTGGCCCGGATGTGGCCCGGATGTGGCCCGGATGTGGCCCGGATGTGGCCCGGATGTGGCCCGGATGTGGCCCGGATGTGGCCCGGATGTGGCCCGGATGTGGCCCGGATGTGGCCCGGATGTGGCCCGGATGTGGCCCGGATGTGGCCCGGATGTGGCCCGGATGTGGCCCGGATGTGGCCCGGATGTGGCCCGGATGTGGCCCGGATGTGGCCCGGATGTGGCCCGGATGTGGCCCGGATGTGGCCCGGATGTGGCCCGGATGTGGCCCGGATGTGGCCCGGATGTGGCCCGGATGTGGCCCGGATGTGGCCCGGATGTGGCCCGGATGTGGCCCGGATGTGGCCCGGATGTGGCCCGGATGTGGCCCGGATGTGGCCCGGATGTGGCCCGGATGTGGCCCGGATGTGGCCCGGATGTGGCCCGGATGTGGCCCGGATGTGGCCCGGATGTGGCCCGGATGTGGCCCGGATGTGGCCCGGATGTGGCCCGGATGTGGCCCGGATGTGGCCCGGATGTGGCCCGGATGTGGCCCGGATGTGGCCCGGATGTGGCCCGGATGTGGCCCGGATGTGGCCCGGATGTGGCCCGGATGTGGCCCGGATGTGGCCCGGATGTGGCCCGGATGTGGCCCGGATGTGGCCCGGATGTGGCCCGGATGTGGCCCGGATGTGGCCCGGATGTGGCCCGGATGTGGCCCGGATGTGGCCCGGATGTGGCCCGGATGTGGCCCGGATGTGGCCCGGATGTGGCCCGGATGTGGCCCGGATGTGGCCCGGATGTGGCCCGGATGTGGCCCGGATGTGGCCCGGATGTGGCCCGGATGTGGCCCGGATGTGGCCCGGATGTGGCCCGGATGTGGCCCGGATGTGGCCCGGATGTGGCCCGGATGTGGCCCGGATGTGGCCCGGATGTGGCCCGGATGTGGCCCGGATGTGGCCCGGATGTGGCCCGGATGTGGCCCGGATGTGGCCCGGATGTGGCCCGGATGTGGCCCGGATGTGGCCCGGATGTGGCCCGGATGTGGCCCGGATGTGGCCCGGATGTGGCCCGGATGTGGCCCGGATGTGGCCCGGATGTGGCCCGGATGTGGCCCGGATGTGGCCCGGATGTGGCCCGGATGTGGCCCGGATGTGGCCCGGATGTGGCCCGGATGTGGCCCGGATGTGGCCCGGATGTGGCCCGGATGTGGCCCGGATGTGGCCCGGATGTGGCCCGGATGTGGCCCGGATGTGGCCCGGATGTGGCCCGGATGTGGCCCGGATGTGGCCCGGATGTGGCCCGGATGTGGCCCGGATGTGGCCCGGATGTGGCCCGGATGTGGCCCGGATGTGGCCCGGATGTGGCCCGGATGTGGCCCGGATGTGGCCCGGATGTGGCCCGGATGTGGCCCGGATGTGGCCCGGATGTGGCCCGGATGTGGCCCGGATGTGGCCCGGATGTGGCCCGGATGTGGCCCGGATGTGGCCCGGATGTGGCCCGGATGTGGCCCGGATGTGGCCCGGATGTGGCCCGGATGTGGCCCGGATGTGGCCCGGATGTGGCCCGGATGTGGCCCGGATGTGGCCCGGATGTGGCCCGGATGTGGCCCGGATGTGGCCCGGATGTGGCCCGGATGTGGCCCGGATGTGGCCCGGATGTGGCCCGGATGTGGCCCGGATGTGGCCCGGATGTGGCCCGGATGTGGCCCGGATGTGGCCCGGATGTGGCCCGGATGTGGCCCGGATGTGGCCCGGATGTGGCCCGGATGTGGCCCGGATGTGGCCCGGATGTGGCCCGGATGTGGCCCGGATGTGGCCCGGATGTGGCCCGGATGTGGCCCGGATGTGGCCCGGATGTGGCCCGGATGTGGCCCGGATGTGGCCCGGATGTGGCCCGGATGTGGCCCGGATGTGGCCCGGATGTGGCCCGGATGTGGCCCGGATGTGGCCCGGATGTGGCCCGGATGTGGCCCGGATGTGGCCCGGATGTGGCCCGGATGTGGCCCGGATGTGGCCCGGATGTGGCCCGGATGTGGCCCGGATGTGGCCCGGATGTGGCCCGGATGTGGCCCGGATGTGGCCCGGATGTGGCCCGGATGTGGCCCGGATGTGGCCCGGATGTGGCCCGGATGTGGCCCGGATGTGGCCCGGATGTGGCCCGGATGTGGCCCGGATGTGGCCCGGATGTGGCCCGGATGTGGCCCGGATGTGGCCCGGATGTGGCCCGGATGTGGCCCGGATGTGGCCCGGATGTGGCCCGGATGTGGCCCGGATGTGGCCCGGATGTGGCCCGGATGTGGCCCGGATGTGGCCCGGATGTGGCCCGGATGTGGCCCGGATGTGGCCCGGATGTGGCCCGGATGTGGCCCGGATGTGGCCCGGATGTGGCCCGGATGTGGCCCGGATGTGGCCCGGATGTGGCCCGGATGTGGCCCGGATGTGGCCCGGATGTGGCCCGGATGTGGCCCGGATGTGGCCCGGATGTGGCCCGGATGTGGCCCGGATGTGGCCCGGATGTGGCCCGGATGTGGCCCGGATGTGGCCCGGATGTGGCCCGGATGTGGCCCGGATGTGGCCCGGATGTGGCCCGGATGTGGCCCGGATGTGGCCCGGATGTGGCCCGGATGTGGCCCGGATGTGGCCCGGATGTGGCCCGGATGTGGCCCGGATGTGGCCCGGATGTGGCCCGGATGTGGCCCGGATGTGGCCCGGATGTGGCCCGGATGTGGCCCGGATGTGGCCCGGATGTGGCCCGGATGTGGCCCGGATGTGGCCCGGATGTGGCCCGGATGTGGCCCGGATGTGGCCCGGATGTGGCCCGGATGTGGCCCGGATGTGGCCCGGATGTGGCCCGGATGTGGCCCGGATGTGGCCCGGATGTGGCCCGGATGTGGCCCGGATGTGGCCCGGATGTGGCCCGGATGTGGCCCGGATGTGGCCCGGATGTGGCCCGGATGTGGCCCGGATGTGGCCCGGATGTGGCCCGGATGTGGCCCGGATGTGGCCCGGATGTGGCCCGGATGTGGCCCGGATGTGGCCCGGATGTGGCCCGGATGTGGCCCGGATGTGGCCCGGATGTGGCCCGGATGTGGCCCGGATGTGGCCCGGATGTGGCCCGGATGTGGCCCGGATGTGGCCCGGATGTGGCCCGGATGTGGCCCGGATGTGGCCCGGATGTGGCCCGGATGTGGCCCGGATGTGGCCCGGATGTGGCCCGGATGTGGCCCGGATGTGGCCCGGATGTGGCCCGGATGTGGCCCGGATGTGGCCCGGATGTGGCCCGGATGTGGCCCGGATGTGGCCCGGATGTGGCCCGGATGTGGCCCGGATGTGGCCCGGATGTGGCCCGGATGTGGCCCGGATGTGGCCCGGATGTGGCCCGGATGTGGCCCGGATGTGGCCCGGATGTGGCCCGGATGTGGCCCGGATGTGGCCCGGATGTGGCCCGGATGTGGCCCGGATGTGGCCCGGATGTGGCCCGGATGTGGCCCGGATGTGGCCCGGATGTGGCCCGGATGTGGCCCGGATGTGGCCCGGATGTGGCCCGGATGTGGCCCGGATGTGGCCCGGATGTGGCCCGGATGTGGCCCGGATGTGGCCCGGATGTGGCCCGGATGTGGCCCGGATGTGGCCCGGATGTGGCCCGGATGTGGCCCGGATGTGGCCCGGATGTGGCCCGGATGTGGCCCGGATGTGGCCCGGATGTGGCCCGGATGTGGCCCGGATGTGGCCCGGATGTGGCCCGGATGTGGCCCGGATGTGGCCCGGATGTGGCCCGGATGTGGCCCGGATGTGGCCCGGATGTGGCCCGGATGTGGCCCGGATGTGGCCCGGATGTGGCCCGGATGTGGCCCGGATGTGGCCCGGATGTGGCCCGGATGTGGCCCGGATGTGGCCCGGATGTGGCCCGGATGTGGCCCGGATGTGGCCCGGATGTGGCCCGGATGTGGCCCGGATGTGGCCCGGATGTGGCCCGGATGTGGCCCGGATGTGGCCCGGATGTGGCCCGGATGTGGCCCGGATGTGGCCCGGATGTGGCCCGGATGTGGCCCGGATGTGGCCCGGATGTGGCCCGGATGTGGCCCGGATGTGGCCCGGATGTGGCCCGGATGTGGCCCGGATGTGGCCCGGATGTGGCCCGGATGTGGCCCGGATGTGGCCCGGATGTGGCCCGGATGTGGCCCGGATGTGGCCCGGATGTGGCCCGGATGTGGCCCGGATGTGGCCCGGATGTGGCCCGGATGTGGCCCGGATGTGGCCCGGATGTGGCCCGGATGTGGCCCGGATGTGGCCCGGATGTGGCCCGGATGTGGCCCGGATGTGGCCCGGATGTGGCCCGGATGTGGCCCGGATGTGGCCCGGATGTGGCCCGGATGTGGCCCGGATGTGGCCCGGATGTGGCCCGGATGTGGCCCGGATGTGGCCCGGATGTGGCCCGGATGTGGCCCGGATGTGGCCCGGATGTGGCCCGGATGTGGCCCGGATGTGGCCCGGATGTGGCCCGGATGTGGCCCGGATGTGGCCCGGATGTGGCCCGGATGTGGCCCGGATGTGGCCCGGATGTGGCCCGGATGTGGCCCGGATGTGGCCCGGATGTGGCCCGGATGTGGCCCGGATGTGGCCCGGATGTGGCCCGGATGTGGCCCGGATGTGGCCCGGATGTGGCCCGGATGTGGCCCGGATGTGGCCCGGATGTGGCCCGGATGTGGCCCGGATGTGGCCCGGATGTGGCCCGGATGTGGCCCGGATGTGGCCCGGATGTGGCCCGGATGTGGCCCGGATGTGGCCCGGATGTGGCCCGGATGTGGCCCGGATGTGGCCCGGATGTGGCCCGGATGTGGCCCGGATGTGGCCCGGATGTGGCCCGGATGTGGCCCGGATGTGGCCCGGATGTGGCCCGGATGTGGCCCGGATGTGGCCCGGATGTGGCCCGGATGTGGCCCGGATGTGGCCCGGATGTGGCCCGGATGTGGCCCGGATGTGGCCCGGATGTGGCCCGGATGTGGCCCGGATGTGGCCCGGATGTGGCCCGGATGTGGCCCGGATGTGGCCCGGATGTGGCCCGGATGTGGCCCGGATGTGGCCCGGATGTGGCCCGGATGTGGCCCGGATGTGGCCCGGATGTGGCCCGGATGTGGCCCGGATGTGGCCCGGATGTGGCCCGGATGTGGCCCGGATGTGGCCCGGATGTGGCCCGGATGTGGCCCGGATGTGGCCCGGATGTGGCCCGGATGTGGCCCGGATGTGGCCCGGATGTGGCCCGGATGTGGCCCGGATGTGGCCCGGATGTGGCCCGGATGTGGCCCGGATGTGGCCCGGATGTGGCCCGGATGTGGCCCGGATGTGGCCCGGATGTGGCCCGGATGTGGCCCGGATGTGGCCCGGATGTGGCCCGGATGTGGCCCGGATGTGGCCCGGATGTGGCCCGGATGTGGCCCGGATGTGGCCCGGATGTGGCCCGGATGTGGCCCGGATGTGGCCCGGATGTGGCCCGGATGTGGCCCGGATGTGGCCCGGATGTGGCCCGGATGTGGCCCGGATGTGGCCCGGATGTGGCCCGGATGTGGCCCGGATGTGGCCCGGATGTGGCCCGGATGTGGCCCGGATGTGGCCCGGATGTGGCCCGGATGTGGCCCGGATGTGGCCCGGATGTGGCCCGGATGTGGCCCGGATGTGGCCCGGATGTGGCCCGGATGTGGCCCGGATGTGGCCCGGATGTGGCCCGGATGTGGCCCGGATGTGGCCCGGATGTGGCCCGGATGTGGCCCGGATGTGGCCCGGATGTGGCCCGGATGTGGCCCGGATGTGGCCCGGATGTGGCCCGGATGTGGCCCGGATGTGGCCCGGATGTGGCCCGGATGTGGCCCGGATGTGGCCCGGATGTGGCCCGGATGTGGCCCGGATGTGGCCCGGATGTGGCCCGGATGTGGCCCGGATGTGGCCCGGATGTGGCCCGGATGTGGCCCGGATGTGGCCCGGATGTGGCCCGGATGTGGCCCGGATGTGGCCCGGATGTGGCCCGGATGTGGCCCGGATGTGGCCCGGATGTGGCCCGGATGTGGCCCGGATGTGGCCCGGATGTGGCCCGGATGTGGCCCGGATGTGGCCCGGATGTGGCCCGGATGTGGCCCGGATGTGGCCCGGATGTGGCCCGGATGTGGCCCGGATGTGGCCCGGATGTGGCCCGGATGTGGCCCGGATGTGGCCCGGATGTGGCCCGGATGTGGCCCGGATGTGGCCCGGATGTGGCCCGGATGTGGCCCGGATGTGGCCCGGATGTGGCCCGGATGTGGCCCGGATGTGGCCCGGATGTGGCCCGGATGTGGCCCGGATGTGGCCCGGATGTGGCCCGGATGTGGCCCGGATGTGGCCCGGATGTGGCCCGGATGTGGCCCGGATGTGGCCCGGATGTGGCCCGGATGTGGCCCGGATGTGGCCCGGATGTGGCCCGGATGTGGCCCGGATGTGGCCCGGATGTGGCCCGGATGTGGCCCGGATGTGGCCCGGATGTGGCCCGGATGTGGCCCGGATGTGGCCCGGATGTGGCCCGGATGTGGCCCGGATGTGGCCCGGATGTGGCCCGGATGTGGCCCGGATGTGGCCCGGATGTGGCCCGGATGTGGCCCGGATGTGGCCCGGATGTGGCCCGGATGTGGCCCGGATGTGGCCCGGATGTGGCCCGGATGTGGCCCGGATGTGGCCCGGATGTGGCCCGGATGTGGCCCGGATGTGGCCCGGATGTGGCCCGGATGTGGCCCGGATGTGGCCCGGATGTGGCCCGGATGTGGCCCGGATGTGGCCCGGATGTGGCCCGGATGTGGCCCGGATGTGGCCCGGATGTGGCCCGGATGTGGCCCGGATGTGGCCCGGATGTGGCCCGGATGTGGCCCGGATGTGGCCCGGATGTGGCCCGGATGTGGCCCGGATGTGGCCCGGATGTGGCCCGGATGTGGCCCGGATGTGGCCCGGATGTGGCCCGGATGTGGCCCGGATGTGGCCCGGATGTGGCCCGGATGTGGCCCGGATGTGGCCCGGATGTGGCCCGGATGTGGCCCGGATGTGGCCCGGATGTGGCCCGGATGTGGCCCGGATGTGGCCCGGATGTGGCCCGGATGTGGCCCGGATGTGGCCCGGATGTGGCCCGGATGTGGCCCGGATGTGGCCCGGATGTGGCCCGGATGTGGCCCGGATGTGGCCCGGATGTGGCCCGGATGTGGCCCGGATGTGGCCCGGATGTGGCCCGGATGTGGCCCGGATGTGGCCCGGATGTGGCCCGGATGTGGCCCGGATGTGGCCCGGATGTGGCCCGGATGTGGCCCGGATGTGGCCCGGATGTGGCCCGGATGTGGCCCGGATGTGGCCCGGATGTGGCCCGGATGTGGCCCGGATGTGGCCCGGATGTGGCCCGGATGTGGCCCGGATGTGGCCCGGATGTGGCCCGGATGTGGCCCGGATGTGGCCCGGATGTGGCCCGGATGTGGCCCGGATGTGGCCCGGATGTGGCCCGGATGTGGCCCGGATGTGGCCCGGATGTGGCCCGGATGTGGCCCGGATGTGGCCCGGATGTGGCCCGGATGTGGCCCGGATGTGGCCCGGATGTGGCCCGGATGTGGCCCGGATGTGGCCCGGATGTGGCCCGGATGTGGCCCGGATGTGGCCCGGATGTGGCCCGGATGTGGCCCGGATGTGGCCCGGATGTGGCCCGGATGTGGCCCGGATGTGGCCCGGATGTGGCCCGGATGTGGCCCGGATGTGGCCCGGATGTGGCCCGGATGTGGCCCGGATGTGGCCCGGATGTGGCCCGGATGTGGCCCGGATGTGGCCCGGATGTGGCCCGGATGTGGCCCGGATGTGGCCCGGATGTGGCCCGGATGTGGCCCGGATGTGGCCCGGATGTGGCCCGGATGTGGCCCGGATGTGGCCCGGATGTGGCCCGGATGTGGCCCGGATGTGGCCCGGATGTGGCCCGGATGTGGCCCGGATGTGGCCCGGATGTGGCCCGGATGTGGCCCGGATGTGGCCCGGATGTGGCCCGGATGTGGCCCGGATGTGGCCCGGATGTGGCCCGGATGTGGCCCGGATGTGGCCCGGATGTGGCCCGGATGTGGCCCGGATGTGGCCCGGATGTGGCCCGGATGTGGCCCGGATGTGGCCCGGATGTGGCCCGGATGTGGCCCGGATGTGGCCCGGATGTGGCCCGGATGTGGCCCGGATGTGGCCCGGATGTGGCCCGGATGTGGCCCGGATGTGGCCCGGATGTGGCCCGGATGTGGCCCGGATGTGGCCCGGATGTGGCCCGGATGTGGCCCGGATGTGGCCCGGATGTGGCCCGGATGTGGCCCGGATGTGGCCCGGATGTGGCCCGGATGTGGCCCGGATGTGGCCCGGATGTGGCCCGGATGTGGCCCGGATGTGGCCCGGATGTGGCCCGGATGTGGCCCGGATGTGGCCCGGATGTGGCCCGGATGTGGCCCGGATGTGGCCCGGATGTGGCCCGGATGTGGCCCGGATGTGGCCCGGATGTGGCCCGGATGTGGCCCGGATGTGGCCCGGATGTGGCCCGGATGTGGCCCGGATGTGGCCCGGATGTGGCCCGGATGTGGCCCGGATGTGGCCCGGATGTGGCCCGGATGTGGCCCGGATGTGGCCCGGATGTGGCCCGGATGTGGCCCGGATGTGGCCCGGATGTGGCCCGGATGTGGCCCGGATGTGGCCCGGATGTGGCCCGGATGTGGCCCGGATGTGGCCCGGATGTGGCCCGGATGTGGCCCGGATGTGGCCCGGATGTGGCCCGGATGTGGCCCGGATGTGGCCCGGATGTGGCCCGGATGTGGCCCGGATGTGGCCCGGATGTGGCCCGGATGTGGCCCGGATGTGGCCCGGATGTGGCCCGGATGTGGCCCGGATGTGGCCCGGATGTGGCCCGGATGTGGCCCGGATGTGGCCCGGATGTGGCCCGGATGTGGCCCGGATGTGGCCCGGATGTGGCCCGGATGTGGCCCGGATGTGGCCCGGATGTGGCCCGGATGTGGCCCGGATGTGGCCCGGATGTGGCCCGGATGTGGCCCGGATGTGGCCCGGATGTGGCCCGGATGTGGCCCGGATGTGGCCCGGATGTGGCCCGGATGTGGCCCGGATGTGGCCCGGATGTGGCCCGGATGTGGCCCGGATGTGGCCCGGATGTGGCCCGGATGTGGCCCGGATGTGGCCCGGATGTGGCCCGGATGTGGCCCGGATGTGGCCCGGATGTGGCCCGGATGTGGCCCGGATGTGGCCCGGATGTGGCCCGGATGTGGCCCGGATGTGGCCCGGATGTGGCCCGGATGTGGCCCGGATGTGGCCCGGATGTGGCCCGGATGTGGCCCGGATGTGGCCCGGATGTGGCCCGGATGTGGCCCGGATGTGGCCCGGATGTGGCCCGGATGTGGCCCGGATGTGGCCCGGATGTGGCCCGGATGTGGCCCGGATGTGGCCCGGATGTGGCCCGGATGTGGCCCGGATGTGGCCCGGATGTGGCCCGGATGTGGCCCGGATGTGGCCCGGATGTGGCCCGGATGTGGCCCGGATGTGGCCCGGATGTGGCCCGGATGTGGCCCGGATGTGGCCCGGATGTGGCCCGGATGTGGCCCGGATGTGGCCCGGATGTGGCCCGGATGTGGCCCGGATGTGGCCCGGATGTGGCCCGGATGTGGCCCGGATGTGGCCCGGATGTGGCCCGGATGTGGCCCGGATGTGGCCCGGATGTGGCCCGGATGTGGCCCGGATGTGGCCCGGATGTGGCCCGGATGTGGCCCGGATGTGGCCCGGATGTGGCCCGGATGTGGCCCGGATGTGGCCCGGATGTGGCCCGGATGTGGCCCGGATGTGGCCCGGATGTGGCCCGGATGTGGCCCGGATGTGGCCCGGATGTGGCCCGGATGTGGCCCGGATGTGGCCCGGATGTGGCCCGGATGTGGCCCGGATGTGGCCCGGATGTGGCCCGGATGTGGCCCGGATGTGGCCCGGATGTGGCCCGGATGTGGCCCGGATGTGGCCCGGATGTGGCCCGGATGTGGCCCGGATGTGGCCCGGATGTGGCCCGGATGTGGCCCGGATGTGGCCCGGATGTGGCCCGGATGTGGCCCGGATGTGGCCCGGATGTGGCCCGGATGTGGCCCGGATGTGGCCCGGATGTGGCCCGGATGTGGCCCGGATGTGGCCCGGATGTGGCCCGGATGTGGCCCGGATGTGGCCCGGATGTGGCCCGGATGTGGCCCGGATGTGGCCCGGATGTGGCCCGGATGTGGCCCGGATGTGGCCCGGATGTGGCCCGGATGTGGCCCGGATGTGGCCCGGATGTGGCCCGGATGTGGCCCGGATGTGGCCCGGATGTGGCCCGGATGTGGCCCGGATGTGGCCCGGATGTGGCCCGGATGTGGCCCGGATGTGGCCCGGATGTGGCCCGGATGTGGCCCGGATGTGGCCCGGATGTGGCCCGGATGTGGCCCGGATGTGGCCCGGATGTGGCCCGGATGTGGCCCGGATGTGGCCCGGATGTGGCCCGGATGTGGCCCGGATGTGGCCCGGATGTGGCCCGGATGTGGCCCGGATGTGGCCCGGATGTGGCCCGGATGTGGCCCGGATGTGGCCCGGATGTGGCCCGGATGTGGCCCGGATGTGGCCCGGATGTGGCCCGGATGTGGCCCGGATGTGGCCCGGATGTGGCCCGGATGTGGCCCGGATGTGGCCCGGATGTGGCCCGGATGTGGCCCGGATGTGGCCCGGATGTGGCCCGGATGTGGCCCGGATGTGGCCCGGATGTGGCCCGGATGTGGCCCGGATGTGGCCCGGATGTGGCCCGGATGTGGCCCGGATGTGGCCCGGATGTGGCCCGGATGTGGCCCGGATGTGGCCCGGATGTGGCCCGGATGTGGCCCGGATGTGGCCCGGATGTGGCCCGGATGTGGCCCGGATGTGGCCCGGATGTGGCCCGGATGTGGCCCGGATGTGGCCCGGATGTGGCCCGGATGTGGCCCGGATGTGGCCCGGATGTGGCCCGGATGTGGCCCGGATGTGGCCCGGATGTGGCCCGGATGTGGCCCGGATGTGGCCCGGATGTGGCCCGGATGTGGCCCGGATGTGGCCCGGATGTGGCCCGGATGTGGCCCGGATGTGGCCCGGATGTGGCCCGGATGTGGCCGGATGTGGCCCGGATGTGGCCCGGATGTGGCCCGGATGTGGCCCGGATGTGGCCCGGATGTGGCCCGGATGTGGCCCGGATGTGGCCCGGATGTGGCCCGGATGTGGCCCGGATGTGGCCCGGATGTGGCCCGGATGTGGCCCGGATGTGGCCCGGATGTGGCCCGGATGTGGCCCGGATGTGGCCCGGATGTGGCCCGGATGTGGCCCGGATGTGGCCCGGATGTGGCCCGGATGTGGCCCGGATGTGGCCCGGATGTGGCCCGGATGTGGCCCGGATGTGGCCCGGATGTGGCCCGGATGTGGCCCGGATGTGGCCCGGATGTGGCCCGGATGTGGCCCGGATGTGGCCCGGATGTGGCCCGGATGTGGCCCGGATGTGGCCCGGATGTGGCCCGGATGTGGCCCGGATGTGGCCCGGATGTGGCCCGGATGTGGCCCGGATGTGGCCCGGATGTGGCCCGGATGTGGCCCGGATGTGGCCCGGATGTGGCCCGGATGTGGCCCGGATGTGGCCCGGATGTGGCCCGGATGTGGCCCGGATGTGGCCCGGATGTGGCCCGGATGTGGCCCGGATGTGGCCCGGATGTGGCCCGGATGTGGCCCGGATGTGGCCCGGATGTGGCCCGGATGTGGCCCGGATGTGGCCCGGATGTGGCCCGGATGTGGCCCGGATGTGGCCCGGATGTGGCCCGGATGTGGCCCGGATGTGGCCCGGATGTGGCCCGGATGTGGCCCGGATGTGGCCCGGATGTGGCCCGGATGTGGCCCGGATGTGGCCCGGATGTGGCCCGGATGTGGCCCGGATGTGGCCCGGATGTGGCCCGGATGTGGCCCGGATGTGGCCCGGATGTGGCCCGGATGTGGCCCGGATGTGGCCCGGATGTGGCCCGGATGTGGCCCGGATGTGGCCCGGATGTGGCCCGGATGTGGCCCGGATGTGGCCCGGATGTGGCCCGGATGTGGCCCGGATGTGGCCCGGATGTGGCCCGGATGTGGCCCGGATGTGGCCCGGATGTGGCCCGGATGTGGCCCGGATGTGGCCCGGATGTGGCCCGGATGTGGCCCGGATGTGGCCCGGATGTGGCCCGGATGTGGCCCGGATGTGGCCCGGATGTGGCCCGGATGTGGCCCGGATGTGGCCCGGATGTGGCCCGGATGTGGCCCGGATGTGGCCCGGATGTGGCCCGGATGTGGCCCGGATGTGGCCCGGATGTGGCCCGGATGTGGCCCGGATGTGGCCCGGATGTGGCCCGGATGTGGCCCGGATGTGGCCCGGATGTGGCCCGGATGTGGCCCGGATGTGGCCCGGATGTGGCCCGGATGTGGCCCGGATGTGGCCCGGATGTGGCCCGGATGTGGCCCGGATGTGGCCCGGATGTGGCCCGGATGTGGCCCGGATGTGGCCCGGATGTGGCCCGGATGTGGCCCGGATGTGGCCCGGATGTGGCCCGGATGTGGCCCGGATGTGGCCCGGATGTGGCCCGGATGTGGCCCGGATGTGGCCCGGATGTGGCCCGGATGTGGCCCGGATGTGGCCCGGATGTGGCCCGGATGTGGCCCGGATGTGGCCCGGATGTGGCCCGGATGTGGCCCGGATGTGGCCCGGATGTGGCCCGGATGTGGCCCGGATGTGGCCCGGATGTGGCCCGGATGTGGCCCGGATGTGGCCCGGATGTGGCCCGGATGTGGCCCGGATGTGGCCCGGATGTGGCCCGGATGTGGCCCGGATGTGGCCCGGATGTGGCCCGGATGTGGCCCGGATGTGGCCCGGATGTGGCCCGGATGTGGCCCGGATGTGGCCCGGATGTGGCCCGGATGTGGCCCGGATGTGGCCCGGATGTGGCCCGGATGTGGCCCGGATGTGGCCCGGATGTGGCCCGGATGTGGCCCGGATGTGGCCCGGATGTGGCCCGGATGTGGCCCGGATGTGGCCCGGATGTGGCCCGGATGTGGCCCGGATGTGGCCCGGATGTGGCCCGGATGTGGCCCGGATGTGGCCCGGATGTGGCCCGGATGTGGCCCGGATGTGGCCCGGATGTGGCCCGGATGTGGCCCGGATGTGGCCCGGATGTGGCCCGGATGTGGCCCGGATGTGGCCCGGATGTGGCCCGGATGTGGCCCGGATGTGGCCCGGATGTGGCCCGGATGTGGCCCGGATGTGGCCCGGATGTGGCCCGGATGTGGCCCGGATGTGGCCCGGATGTGGCCCGGATGTGGCCCGGATGTGGCCCGGATGTGGCCCGGATGTGGCCCGGATGTGGCCCGGATGTGGCCCGGATGTGGCCCGGATGTGGCCCGGATGTGGCCCGGATGTGGCCCGGATGTGGCCCGGATGTGGCCCGGATGTGGCCCGGATGTGGCCCGGATGTGGCCCGGATGTGGCCCGGATGTGGCCCGGATGTGGCCCGGATGTGGCCCGGATGTGGCCCGGATGTGGCCCGGATGTGGCCCGGATGTGGCCCGGATGTGGCCCGGATGTGGCCCGGATGTGGCCCGGATGTGGCCCGGATGTGGCCCGGATGTGGCCCGGATGTGGCCCGGATGTGGCCCGGATGTGGCCCGGATGTGGCCCGGATGTGGCCCGGATGTGGCCCGGATGTGGCCCGGATGTGGCCCGGATGTGGCCCGGATGTGGCCCGGATGTGGCCCGGATGTGGCCCGGATGTGGCCCGGATGTGGCCCGGATGTGGCCCGGATGTGGCCCGGATGTGGCCCGGATGTGGCCCGGATGTGGCCCGGATGTGGCCCGGATGTGGCCCGGATGTGGCCCGGATGTGGCCCGGATGTGGCCCGGATGTGGCCCGGATGTGGCCCGGATGTGGCCCGGATGTGGCCCGGATGTGGCCCGGATGTGGCCCGGATGTGGCCCGGATGTGGCCCGGATGTGGCCCGGATGTGGCCCGGATGTGGCCCGGATGTGGCCCGGATGTGGCCCGGATGTGGCCCGGATGTGGCCCGGATGTGGCCCGGATGTGGCCCGGATGTGGCCCGGATGTGGCCCGGATGTGGCCCGGATGTGGCCCGGATGTGGCCCGGATGTGGCCCGGATGTGGCCCGGATGTGGCCCGGATGTGGCCCGGATGTGGCCCGGATGTGGCCCGGATGTGGCCCGGATGTGGCCCGGATGTGGCCCGGATGTGGCCCGGATGTGGCCCGGATGTGGCCCGGATGTGGCCCGGATGTGGCCCGGATGTGGCCCGGATGTGGCCCGGATGTGGCCCGGATGTGGCCCGGATGTGGCCCGGATGTGGCCCGGATGTGGCCCGGATGTGGCCCGGATGTGGCCCGGATGTGGCCCGGATGTGGCCCGGATGTGGCCCGGATGTGGCCCGGATGTGGCCCGGATGTGGCCCGGATGTGGCCCGGATGTGGCCCGGATGTGGCCCGGATGTGGCCCGGATGTGGCCCGGATGTGGCCCGGATGTGGCCCGGATGTGGCCCGGATGTGGCCCGGATGTGGCCCGGATGTGGCCCGGATGTGGCCCGGATGTGGCCCGGATCTGGATGGGGCTGTGATCCGGGACGGATCTGGGACGGATCTGGCATGGGGGCCGGATGTGGCTGGCACGGAGGTCGGCTGGGCCCGGATGGGGGCCGCATATGGCGCGCATATGTGGCCCGGAT
>NW_024705612.1:2287-31604 GCF_018977255.1 Callorhinchus milii | reverse complement strand
TTTGTGGTGACTGCATAAATACCAAGATGGATGACTGTAACTAATTTGGTTTGCACTTCACTCTGAAAAGACATTAATTGGTAATAGCTGCACAGTGAACTGGGCAATTTTCTGCTCAGCTGAAAAGCCCTCTCAGTGAATGCAGCTAAAACGAGTGAATGGATAATTTACACGGATATATGTCTTGGTGGGACTGTGGCCTTTTTGAGACGTGGTAGCTCTGGTGGATGTTGGAGTCAGCAGATATCCTTTAAAGAGTTGGCGTGCACAGAATAGCTTTGATGCGTTAAGGATGTACCACCCATTAAAAACACAGTGGTGCTTTGAGAATTATATATAATCGCCATCATCGTAATGATACACAATTCACAACACAGACATCATTTGTGAAACATCCAAACTATGTAAGGTCTATAAGTGTAACCTTTAGAATAACGTTAATATGCAACATTCCAAATATCAATAGAGTGAAACAAATATAATCTGAGCATTATAAACAGAACCAGCAATAACGTATGTATACTGTAATGGCCATTGTCTCATTGGGTCACGGCGTAGCCAGTGCGTTAGTCTCACAACTCAGAAAATGTGGGGTTCAAATCCTGACGCGGGATCGACTCAGTCATCCACAATCCCCCTCTTCTGGAAGTCGACTGCGATTGTCCTCACAATAGTAATGTCAAATTTGGCGCACTGGCTCATGGCCATGAGCAGAAAACACATTCCTGCGGAGGGAGCTGCTAGGAACGTCGGGTGCTCGGCAATGCCTGCAGGGTCAACGGCCGGCGTGGTGTATTCCGCAAAATATGCCCGACTTGAGGGCGGGCACAGCCGGCGTGAGTAGGTAAACGTTGAGTTTATAAGGGCACCACGGGGTGACCAGCCCCTCCCCCACCCAGCCCCACCCCTCCCCCACCCCCCACCCAGCCCCACCCCCCCACCCAGCCCTCCCACCCAGCCCCTCCCCACCCTCCCCACCCAGCCCCCTCCCCACCCAGCCCCCCCCCCACCCAGCCCCTCCCCACCCAGCCCCCCCACCCACCCCCTCCCACCCAGCCCTCCCCACCCTCCCCACCCAGTCCCCCTCCCCACCCAGCCCCTCCCCACCCAGCCCCTCCCCCCCACCCAGCCCCTCCCCACCCAGCCCCTCCCCACCCAGCCCTCCTCACCCAGTCCCACCCACCCAGCCTCCCCACCCAGCCCCTCCCCTCCCCACCCTCCCCACCCAGCCCCCCCCCCCAGCCCTCCCAGATATGGGATTAGTCACTACTTGTGATTATTTTGTCTTATATACTGCATACAAATATAACTTAGCTTTGACTAAGGAACGATATCCGTGAGGAAGAGCATCCGTGCCTATAACATCTTGACACTGAAACGTTCTTACCCCGTGCCCCTACAGGTGAAAGTGTTATTCAAACAATGTTCAGCGATTCATCTTCTTGGTTCTTTCGGTAAAGTCACGTAGAAGGGAAGTAATAAATAATAAAAATAAAACATTTAAAGCTTTCGTGACTGCAGGGATTCATCTTCTTGGTTCTTTCGGTAAAGTCACGTAGAAGGGAAGTAATAAAATAATAAAAATAAAACATAATAAAATAATTCTCACGACGTTTCGGCCACAACGCAAGCAGCCGTCCTCAGGTGAAAACCAGGTCTGTCGGGGAGACAGACCTGGTCTTCACCTGAGGACGGCTGCTTGCGTTGTGGCCGAAACGTCGTGAGAATGTATTTTATTATGTTTTATTTGTATTTTTATTATTATTATTTCCCTTCTACGTGACTTTACCGAAAGAACCAAGAAGATGAATCCCTGCAGTCACGAAAGCTTTAAATGTTTATTTTTATTATTTTATTACTTCCCTTCTACGTGACTTTACCGAAAGAACCAAGAAGATGAATCCCTGCAGTCACGAAAGCTTTAAATAAAAATTTACAAATCCTGCTTTTAGCTCCTCTTGAAGTGTACGGCTTTAAATGCGGTCTTCTGCAACCCGTGTGCAGCGCTTGTTGTGATCGTCTAAGTGCGACTGTGATTTATTTCAGCCTATACATCGTCTCGATTTGTAGGCTCAAGTCAGTGCAGTGCTTTAGGTTGACCCGTGGCTTTGACGAAGGGAGGGTTTCAACTCTTGTTTGCCTGTCTCGATCTACCAGTGATGTGTTATTGTAAGTTGTACATTGATTATTACGTAACACTTGGCCTTGCACGTCAAGTCGTTAAACATTGGAGCTGTTATGGTGCATTGATTTACAATAATTTATTACGCTACTTAACACACGTCGAATAAACCATGTAAGAATCATATATATTTTACATTTGTGTACGGCATATGTAACAGGTTCCCACGACCCCTTAATTGGCCACTGTAAAAAAAAAGTCCCACTCAATCCAGATGCCCATTGACAAATTATCGAGAAATTATCACAAAATAGGAGCTCATACCCCCAGATAGCTCGATCCTTTGGATCGTGATGATGATGACTCCCATTCTTTTCCAAATCTTGTAATGAATCCTCACCAAGCTAAGGGTGAGCTATGCATACATTTTGTGCTATAAGAATAGTTACGTATACTCTTTGGTTCTTTCGGTAAAGTCACGTAGGTAGAAAAAATTATAATAGATCACAACGTTTCGATCGCAACACAAGCAACCGTCATCAGGTGTGAAACGACCACAGCAGGAGGACTTATCTTCTTGGTTCTTTCGGTAAAGTCACGTAGAAGGGAAATAATAAAATAATAAAAATACAACATTTAAAGCTTTCGTGACTGCAGGGATTCATCTTCTTGGTTCTTTCGGTAAAGTCACGTAGAAGGGAAATAATAAAATAATAAAATAAAACATAATAATATTTTATTTTTTAATGTTTTACTTTAATAATTTTATTATTTCCCTTTCTACGTGACTCGAAAGAACCAAGAAGTCTTCTTGGTTCTTTCGGTAAAGTCACGTAGAAGGGAAGTAATAAAATAATAAAAATAAAACATAATAAAATAAAATAATTCTCACGACGTTTCGGCTACAACGCAAGCAGCCGTCTTCAGGTTTTATTTTTATTATTTTATTACTTCCCTTCTACGTGACTTTACCGAAAGAACCAAGAAGATGAATCCCTGCAGTCACGAAAGCTTTAAATCGAAATAGAACCAAGAAGATGAACCCCTGCAGTCACGAAAGCTTTAAATCGAAGCAGGAGGACTGTTGACGTTTGTTTCACACCTGATGATGGTTGCTTGTGTAGTTTCAAGTTTCATTGATTAGGTGTAGCCCTGTGAGCCATGCGGCTCTTGAGTCGGGTGCAACCGCAACAAACAAAACATGAACAGAGAACATCTTAAAGCTACGACGTGCAACAGAAACATCCTGGATAAACCAGTGTAGCGATCGAAATGTCGTGATCTATTTTTATTTTTTCTACCTACGTGACTTTACCGAAAGAACCAAAGAGTATGGATTCCTGCCGTGACGAAAGCTTCAAATCAAGAATAGTAATGTATGTATGTGGAACTTTTTTCGCACCGTGCGTAGCCAGCCGTGCCAATCGGAGTTACGAGGGAAGGACATCAAACTGAACACAGAAAGCAGTTCGAAAGAAATTAGTTTTCAAATTGAATTCGTGAACCTCAATTGTGACAATTCGTTGAATCGTCGGTGTGGCGGCAGCGGGAGTGGCGTTCCACCCCTTATTACGGTGACACAAATGTGTGGTCACCACCGGGCAGGACGGGAGTGGGAGGCAGCACCAGTTCGTGTTAAAGTCGAAGAGCTGGCCGTGCTGCCAGCGCGGTCAGCACCGTCCTAACGTGGCAGAGCATTCCCTCTAAATGGGTTACGTTTCACCGGTTTAACTCCCCGAGTGCAATCGCTAAAGGCTTTCTCTACGAACAACAACAACAACAACCCAAGACCCGCAGCTTAAGGGGGTACAGAATGCCGAATAGAACAAATTACATCTCACATTGGCGCTGATTGCCCATAAAAAAAATAAAAGCAATCTTGACAATTGCTGCAATTTGAGAATTGAGCCGTGGCACAAAAGCATCGTGCACATTTGATGGGGCTTATGTGGCACTTTCAATTACTCTGAATGCGCAAAACTGCTGAGCTCCCCCGCTGCTTAATGCGTGTTGTGGCCGGGCCGTGAGACTGGGCCGAGCCATCAGGGAGGTGCGGCAGGCACACGTGGGGGGGGGGGGGGTGCAGCTCTGTGCCTGAGCCGAGTTGGGGAGGGAGGCCTCCAGTGAGCGCTGGCTGCACGCCCGGTCCCAGAGCGCGCGAGCGTCGGAGCGAGGGCGCGGGAGCTCACGCCGGGACCCCCCCGCCTCTCTGCCTCTCTGCCTCTCTCAGCAGCAGCTCTTTCATCGCGAGGCTGGGATGGTTCGAGAGGGAAGCGTGGAGATGGGTTTTTTTCACCGATGGGCGTCGAGGCCATGCGTCAGCCGTGTGCTTTGCCGGGACGGGCGCTGGTGCCAACTCCCAGCGCGAGCTCTCTCACTCTCTCTCCGTTTGCAGATGGGCTTAGAAATTAAGAGTTGGCTTAAGCTTAATGTGATGCGGGCCGTGTTGTATAACAACTTTATTCAGAATTGGTGGCCAACAAAGAGGCTTTGCGATTAAGTGTGAAACAAAGCGTGCAATTACGTAATTTTTTTGTAATGTTAGCATAGTTCTCAAATGTATGCCATTAATGCGTTCGTTCATGACTTGCACATCCGTAATACGTGCATCCAGTGCTCATACTAATATGAGCACCGGATGTATCTCTAATGGGCCTCTTAATTAAAGGCACAGGTTGCCGTGCAGGTTGTTTTTTCACGCACACGATGGCTTCATCTCCACGCGGTCTCGTCAACCACACCTCGTGTTGTTGGGTTGTAATTGCTGGGTGCGCCACCGCAAACCCAGCCATCATGCGATGGTCATTTATTCGGGTCAATAAAATGAGAGTACTGCTATGTGTACTCTTAGGTTTTTTCGGTAAAGTCACCGAGTATGAATCCTTGCAGTCACGAAAGCTTCAAATCTAGAATTACTGCTATGTGTATTGACTGATTCTCACCATAAGAATGTGGAATCTCCACGATTGTCTCAGCGTGTGCCAATAGACAAGGGCAACATGTGCGAGTAGAGAGACACATAGAGTTTTTTTAATATTTATTTTCCCAATTTTCATTTTCCATTTGTGCTATGTCATGAGACAAAGAATTATCCATTTGTAAATTTCGCAGAGCAGCGAATCACCCTGTCTTAGAGTATGACCCGTAGAACCAAAGATTACAGAATTACTTCCGAGATCTCCAAGTAGTCTCTTATCCACTTTGGAGGCGCTGTGCTTCCGCGGATGCCCTACGATGTTAGCACATGGGAAATCAAAACATATTTAACTTTGTTTTGATTTTAATCTCAGTGTTGAATTAGCTCCGCGAGAATGAATTGTCCAAGGGTGAATAATAGATCACGACGTTTCGATCGCAACACAAACAATCGTCATCAGGTGGGGCAACCACAGCAAGAAAAAACTGCTGAAGTAGGAGAGAAATCTGCCGTGGCACGAGATTATATAGTAGGCCTCCTCGTGCCACTATATCACCTCGTGCCACTATATCACCTCGTGCCACTATATCACCTCGTGCCACTATATCACCTCGTGCCACTATATCACCTCGTGCCACTATATCACCTCGTGCCACTATATCACCTCGTGCCACTATATCACCTCGTGCCACTATATCACCTCGTGCCACTATATCACCTCGTGCCACTATATCACCTCGTGCCACTATATCACCTCGTGCCACTATATCACCTCGTGCCACTATATCACCTCGTGCCACTATATCACCTCGTGCCACTATATCACCTCGTGCCACTATATCACCTCGTGCCACTATATCACCTCGTGCCACTATATCACCTCGTGCCACTATATCACCTCGTGCCACTATATCACCTCGTGCCACTATATCACCTCGTGCCACTATATCACCTCGTGCCACTATATCACCTCGTGCCACTATATCACCTCGTGCCACTATATCACCTCGTGCCACTATATCACCTCGTGCCACTATATCACCTCGTGCCACTATATCACCTCGTGCCACTATATCACCTCGTGCCACTATATCACCTCGTGCCACTATATCACCTCGTGCCACTATATCACCTCGTGCCACTATATCACCTCGTGCCACTATATCACCTCGTGCCACTATATCACCTCGTGCCATATATCACCTCGTGCCACTATATCACCTCGTGCCACTATATCACCTCGTGCCACTATATCACCTCGTGCCCACTATATCACCTCGTGCCACTATATCACCTCGTGCCACTATATCACCTCGTGCCACTATATCACCTCGTGCCACTATATCACCTCGTGCCACTATATCACCTCGTGCCACTATATGTGCCACTATATCACTCGTGCCACTATATCACCTCGTGCCACTATATCACCTCGTGCCACTATATCACCTCGTGCCACTATATCACCTCGTGCCACTATATCACCTCGTGCCACTATATCACCTCGTGCCACTATATCACCTCGTGCCACTATATCACCTCGTGCCACTATATCACCTCGTGCCACTATATCACCTCGTGCCACTATATCACCTCGTGCCACTATATCACCTCGTGCCACTATATCACCTCGTGCCACTATATCACCTCGTGCCACTATATCACCTCGTGCCACTATATCACCTCGTGCCACTATATCACCTCGTGCCACTATATCACCTCGTGCCACTATATCACCTCGTGCCACTATATCACCTCGTGCCACTATATCACCTCGTGCCACTATATCACCTCGTGCCACTATATCACCTCGTGCCACTATATCACCTCGTGCCACTATATCACCTCGTGCCACTATATCACCTCGTGCCACTATATCACCTCGTGCCACTATATCACCTCGTGCCACTATATCACCTCGTGCCACTATATCACCTCGTGCCACTATATCACCTCGTGCCACTATATCACCTCGTGCCACTATATCACCTCGTGCCACTATATCACCTCGTGCCACTATATCACCTCGTGCCACTATATCACCTCGTGCCACTATATCACCTCGTGCCACTATATCACCTCGTGCCACTATATCACCTCGTGCCACTATATCACCTCGTGCCACTATATCACCTCGTGCCACTATATCACCTCGTGCCACTATATCACCTCGTGCCACTATATCACCTCGTGCCACTATATCACCTCGTGCCACTATATCACCTCGTGCCACTATATCACCTCGTGCCACTATATCACCTCGTGCCACTATATCACCTCGTGCCACTATATCACCTCGTGCCACTATATCACCTCGTGCCACTATATCACCTCGTGCCACTATATCACCTCGTGCCACTATATCACCTCGTGCCACTATATCACCTCGTGCCACTATATCACCTCGTGCCACTATATCACCTCGTGCCACTATATCACCTCGTGCCACTATATCACCTCGTGCCACTATATCACCTCGTGCCACTATATCACCTCGTGCCACTATATCACCTCGTGCCACTATATCACCTCGTGCCACTATATCACCTCGTGCCACTATATCACCTCGTGCCACTATATCACCTCGTGCCACTATATCACCTCGTGCCACTATATCACCTCGTGCCACTATATCACCTCGTGCCACTATATCACCTCGTGCCACTATATCACCTCGTGCCACTATATCACCTCGTGCCACTATATCACCTCGTGCCACTATATCACCTCGTGCCACTATATCACCTCGTGCCACTATATCACCTCGTGCCACTATATCACCTCGTGCCACTATATCACCTCGTGCCACTATATCACCTCGTGCCACTATATCACCTCGTGCCACTATATCACCTCGTGCCACTATATCACCTCGTGCCACTATATCACCTCGTGCCACTATATCACCTCGTGCCACTATATCACCTCGTGCCACTATATCACCTCGTGCCACTATATCACCTCGTGCCACTATATCACCTCGTGCCACTATATCACCTCGTGCCACTATATCACCTCGTGCCACTCTAGATCTCTCGCCCACTCCAGCAGTTTGCTCTCGCTGTGGTTGTGCCACTATGATCACGGTTGCTCGTGCCGCGAACGAAACGTCGTGATCTATTATTTTTCTACCCACGTGACTTTACCGAAAGAACCGAAGAGTATGGATTCATGCAGTCACGAAAGCTTCAAATCAAGATTGTTTAAGGGTGCTTTATAAATGTTAATTATTATTAGAATCATATACAACTGTGAAAAACTACCTTTAATTTGCTGGATTTGTTGTGCAGTCATTAGTAACTAGGCAAAGACCACCTAGTCACTCCACATTGTCATCACGGATGGCTGCCCAAATTCACACCCAGGATCTGGATTAGGAAGCCACTGGAGCTGAGCCCTTTTAAATCGAGATCGAAAACTCAGTTCTTCAGAACTGATGATTGATTTGTGTTTAGTTTGTTGGCCTTCCCCCGCACCTCCAATTAGCGTGCTTGGCCACGTACGGTGCGAAAAAAGTTCAACATACATACACCATGAGCGATATCATGGCAGGTTGATCTGTTTCTTGTGTACGTGTCTATAGGTGCAATGGTGTGCACGCATGTGTGTACGGGTGTATACGTGTATTGTGTGTGTGTGTATGAGTACCAGTCATCTTCGTCAGTCAACCCATGGTACCTGGGTCTGTCCCGTGACCTCCTGCCGGTGAACCCTCGACACAATTAGCATGGTTGGCTATGTACGGGCGAAAGACGGTCAATACACACACAGTGATACCGGCTTAGTGCGCTGCCCCCTGAGCTACGTGGCCATCACTTTGAATTCTTAGACTAAAAATGGCTTTCAGACAATTTAAATGTAATCACACATATTAAACTGTATCATTCGTTTACGTGCAAAATGTAACCAAATCGATGTAACACCACCATGTTAAGAGATATTGACATGCTACGTTGATTAAAATTGCAATTAGATCGATTGTTCGTGTTGATACCTTAGTAATGGACACTTCTGCTTTGCGGGTGTCTCCTGTGGCGATGGATGTGACCTTTAAACCGGGAAGTTATGTGAATTTCTACCCAGCGCCGATCATCAACCCATTCACAGGATGCCACAATCACTAAGGTCACATTGCAGAGGCTGCGGCCTCAGAGCTTTGGGGGGCGTCTGGTAATTATATGTGATAGTTCACAGAGCGAGGGCAGCCTGCTGCGTGGAGCTGTGACCCCGTAATGATTATCACACGGCACGGTTGAGTGAAAATGCACAGTGGATGTGTCCTGGCGGCTCACAGAACCGTGGCAGCCCCTGAGTCTGGTCTCTCAGAACATTAAACTACATTTGCGTCCGGAAGGGTGTTTTCCTGTGACTAGGACCAATTGTTTATGGCCGCATTTTGTTTAAGCAGACAAATCTTGGACCAGTTTGAATCTGGTTCCATCAAAACGGTGCTCCATGCCATGTTTTTGGTACACTCCTTTGCACGGCGAATATTGTGCTAAAAGGGAATTTTGACGTCGGATTGGAAGCATGGAATGAGCACTGGCACAACAAGATCAAACACACTGCAGTCTGGAGGAAATTGGATGGTCGGCGATGATAAATCTGACACGGGAACAGAGTGACAGCGGGGAGATGTAGAAATCAAGACTCCGGGCACAGAGATGACAAGGCAGCGGGCTGCAAATGCACTGGAAAAGCAGGCCAATTATGGGGATCTTTTTATTGAACGAAAATGTATTCCTCTATTTAGGACTAAAGCAGGAGGATTTCTCCACAACTCTGGCTATCCGTTTGATGATGCTAGTTATAATTACTGGCGAAACTTCGTACCCGAATTGTAAATATTTTTGGTTTACTCTCCAACATACCGATGTGCTGAACCAGTACCGAGTTGGCATGTTTTGTTGACGTGACAAACCTCGCTCATTCAAGAGCCAAATACAGAATTCGAACGTCAGGGAGGGAGAAACACAGTCATTCGCGAGCGACAACCCCTGGGCTCACTGCTCTACTCCCGTAGCGGCAACTATCGGAGACAAAATATATTTAAGGGAGGGGTCGAGGAGGGGAGAATGGATGGGGGGACTAATCAGCAGCTTAAATAGCTTAACACGTAGGGGTTTTCAGCCAATACTAGGAATCCCAATAGATTTTTTTTTAGAATAGGCCACGTAATCTAATTAAAAAAACTATTATGAACTTAATAATCTGCTCAGAACGTGTGGAATATATTCGCTTGGCTATCAGCATACTGAGTCTGACGCTTGGGTGCGAATGATGCCTGGAATGTCATTGGGCAGCAACATTGCAGGAGGTTGTATTACGTAAAGAAGGACATCCCAGTTGATATTTAAACAGTCCCACTCAATCCAGATGCCCCATTGACAAATTAACGAGAAATTATCACAAAATAGGAGCTCATACTCTCAGATAGCTCGATCCTTTGGACCGTGATGATGATGACTCACATTCTTTTCCAAATATTGTAATGAATCCTCACCAAGCTCTCTAAGGGTGAGCTATGCATGGTTTCTGTGCTGTAACAATAGTAATGTTTGTATGTATGTTGAACTGATTTTGCACCGTACGTATCCAACCGTGTTAATGTCCTTCACGTACCCAGAAATCCCCAAGTCGTTTGACTCTTTTTAAAAAAGGGTCCTGGTTTTATATATTTGGTCAATGTCATGAGTGTTTGGTATGTGCGGGGGAAACTTGAGTAGCCCAGAGAACCACAATGACCAGCATGGTGAAGTATAGTCAAACAACCTCCATGTCTGACATAGTGTGGGCAGGTCTTCACTCAGCAGTGCGTTGACAAAATTATTCCTCTGCTTGAAAATGTATAAGCAAAATGTATGAGGGATTTGGTTTCTCAGCATTTTAAAAAATCCAATCACTAATACGTTTTGTGCCAGTGCCATTATTAGATAGCAATTCATATATTTCAGTGTTGCCTTTTCAAATATGGTTAAATAATAATATGGTTGCATCATAACAATTCATGAAATTGTAGAAATACAGTTCAGCAAACTGTCCTTGCTTCAGTAAGGCGCCGTTGAGCGATTTTACAACATTATTACAGTACGCAGTATTTGTAAAAGAGCATAAAATAACCTAATAGTGCAATTTTAATATCCAATATATAGCTATGTCCATGTTAATAATTGTACCGTTTCTCCATTCTCGTCCAGATGGCACAGTCTTGGAATTGATTCTTTATTATAATCCAAGCTGTAAAATATTAGCCTTTTTTAAAGAATTAAATGTCCTAAGTTTGCAAAGTCTTTTTTTTTCTCTCTGTTTGGGAAATTCAGTGATAATCAGTAATGATTGATTGGACTATTGCCCTTCTGTGTCGTCTCGAAACCTCATCGTACAAATCCTTGCACGGATATTAAACTTCGACTTAAAACTGTCGTGACTGCAGCAATTCATATTCGTTTGGGTCTTTCGGTAAAGTCACGTAGATAGGTTCAAAGAAAATAACCAAAAATACGACGTTTTGATCGCAACACCAGCGTTTGTCATCCTTTTTGTTATTTTCTTTGAACTTATCTACGTGACTTTACCGAAAGATCCAAAGAATATGAATGCATCTGCGCAGTGTAAAATAGTTGGTCAAATGCCCTCTAGAGGGGCTCTCTACCGCTCCTTCTAGTGGAGTCCCTTCCGTCATAATTATCCGCGAGCAATCACATTTTCAGGGCTGCACCTTTATCCTCAATTTTTACGTGCAACTATCCGGACGCTTTTAAAGTTACAGGAGCATTTTACGAACTAAAAAAATTAATTGGTACGTGGAAGAATCACGAACCCCCCTCCCATACTCAATGGTTGTATTCATTAGGCCCAATCTCAGCACTACAGCATCTGAGCAATACGCTCATGGACAAGGAGAAGAAGAATACACACGTACATGGGGTCCATTCCAAAACCTTAGAACAGTATTAAATACCTGAGCCCAGAATGGCAATTATCTGCCCCCCCCCCACTCCCAAATGACCCCCCCCCCCTCTGATGAGTTCAGTGTGCCTGATAGCGTCGATGCAACTGGCAATGCTGTCCGGAATGTTTGGTTGTTGCATCGTCTGACGAGAGGCAGGATGTGGAATATGAATATTTGATTTTACAAAAAAACGAATTCCCAAAGAGGTCCCCGTTGAGGCTGCGTGTAAGAGGCTGGCACGTTTTGCACATTGAAACGAGGATCATTGAGGAAGGAGGTGGCTATTCCTGGGCCGCGATAGGCCACGTGGGCCAGGCGCGCGAGTGGACAGGCCCAGATGAGAAGCTGTCGCGGATACCAGCTGACGACCTTGACGTCCTACCGGGTGTCGGGCTGAAAAGTGAAGGGCAGACGGGAGTATTTTTGGCCGAGACGTTTGACGAATGTCAGAATGGCTGCTGTTTTTTTTTTGTTAAAACGCCACTTGGTACAAATATGATGACAAACAATAATAATTATTAATTATATTCTTGGTTCTTTCGGTAAAGTCACGTAGAAGGGAAATAATGAAATAGTAAAAAGATAAAACAATGATTTTTTAAAAATTATTAATTACTTATAAGTCTCTAAATTTTGACTTAAAACTTTCGTGACTGCAGGCATTCATATTCTTTGGTTCTTTCGGTAAAGTCACGTAGATTGAAAAAATAATAATAAAAAACCACGACGTTTCGATCGTCTTCCTCCTGAAGACGATCGCTTGTGTTGTGATCGAAACGTCGTGGTTTTTATTTATATTATTTTTTTCTATCCACGTGACTTTACTGAACGAACCAAAGATTTATAAGCCTCTTAACTTAATTCACTTGTACATGACGCCTTCCTCACACACTTGTGTCAGTATCCGGGAGGGTTTTATTCTTACCAGACTTCGCTACGCTGGTGAGTGAATATTGGTGAACGGGGAGTTGGCCGCCGGTTTGAATACCACCCGTTACTGATGTTAACTGAAGCCGGGAATCGAACTCAAGTGGCCGGGTTCGATGGCTCAGCACACGTGCAACTAACTGCGCCACAGCTTCACTTCATTCACAGGAACTCGATCATTTGTTTGTCATCCATGAAGGGCGCGATTCCCTGCACCAGGGGTCGGCAAACCTGCGGATCTTTAAGGACTAACTCCTGACAGTTGTTTATTAAGGACCACCATCCGTCTCATATCCACATGCGTTGCGGCCATTGAAATAATGAGATTTTTTTTTACCGAATTCGAAAAACATTGGCGCGTCTTGTTATTTCGGTTTGCCGACCCCCATTTCCTAAGATGTTGGGCAATAATATGTAGTTTTCATTTACAGAATTACTCCTAAAATACTGGTAGGGTACATTGGATTATTTGTTGCTGAGCAGATCTGTGTGTTTAATGTTAGTCGTGGTAAGTACGTTAGTGGTACAATACTTCAAAGGCACTTCATGAGGAATACATTTACAAAGGGATTCATGTTTCTAAAAGCAATTCTTATCCACAGAGACTGTGGTTATAAACATGATAAAAATGTCTATTAATACCATGGCCTCTCGGGTTCACGTGTGCACGTTCCATGTCGACACCTTTATCCGTACAGTATTAATATTCATTGAACTTTAACTAATACTTCATTGAAGGAGGTGTGGTGATAGCTCAGGCTGAAGGTTGTTGAATCGTTGCCATTGATCGACGCTTGGTCACCGGGTCGATGGCTCTAGTCGTGATTTCTCGCCGAACAGAGTTAGTGACGTGAAGGCTGCCACCTTCCACTCAAGCATGAAGGTAATGTACTCGAACTTTCGAGATCTAAATAAATAGTCGCCGTCTTAAAACATTTGCTTAGTATTTATATGCACGTGTTTTTTCGGTGATGACAACGACCGGAAAGTATTTTCAACCGATGTTTGTACGCATGGGAGGGAGCGCTGATGCCGTGGTTTGTGTTACGTGCTATGAACCCGGCGACCTGAGTTCACGTCCCATACCGACCCTAACGCCCGCTGTATATTTGGAGTTTGCATGTTTTCCACGTGGTCGCGTGGATCTTTTTTAAAAGCTGGGCTCTTCAGTTTTTCCCTTCACGCTAAGAAACATGCGTCTCGATTATTTATTTTATTTTGCTTGCCATGCATTGCCACAGCTAAAGGCTCAGTGGCTTTTACCTGCTAAGATACACAATGCGTGCTTTAGCTTAATTTGCACGTGTTGTGAGTGATTTGTTGACCTTCCCTAGACTTTGCACTCCTGCCGTATTGTTGTAGTATTTGTCGTTGTACCGTTCTGACATTCCCCGACTGGACATCTGTGAAAAAGGGTTTTGAAGCTCATCGGTTTCCTCCGGTATAAATACATATTCCGAATCTTATTAATATCGGTGGTGGTGAGTGATATCTCAAATGTTCTTGCACGCCCCACCCCGGCACAAACCTTCACCAACCCGCACCAACAAGCGTGGTAAAGTGTCGGCATCAACCCTCTTGTTGGCTGACGTGGTGTGTGGAAGGTCTCCATCCAGCAGTGGATCGACAAAGAGTTGAAGACGCGCAACGTAAGTTGCGGCTTGGTGTCAAATCCACCGCACATTGCGTCAGGAGCACTCAGAGCTGATGGTCGAAATCGCTCACCAGTGATGTTAGCCCAGGTTCAGAGCTCAGTATATACACCACCTCACCACCGTTCCCATCCACCGAGAACGCATGCGTACGTATATAGTACAGATCGTTTTGCTGAGTATTGTACAACCGTGTGTGTGTGTGTGAATGTGCACACACGCAACACGCAGCGCGTAGGTAAGTAAACAAACGATGTTTACGAGGGAGTGAAGCAATGTTGTTATGGCTGCAGAAACAGCTCTGTGAAAACATCAGCTCTGTTCTTAAAGCAGCAGCCACTGCCACACACACAGTTGTTAAAAAGAGGGTGTGTGCTGGCAATGCCAATTAAATAGACGCAATAAAAAATAATTATTACCATTCCTGTTGATTTGGACGGATGGGTTGGGCGTAAATATTTCGTCTTCGCTCTTGTGAAGGAAATTAAAATACCGTACTGTGTTTAGATATATATATGGATCTCTCAGATATGTCCACGTTCTGGAAATCCTGAACGACGTATTTGAGAGGTGGCTCAATTTACTGTGCAAATTGTGTTCAGCGAGATGCTCTTATCACAAAACAGGGCTTTCTGACACTAATTTTGCTTAGACATGCCGGGGAAATAACTTGGATTATTTGAATAAAAATGTATTTTGGTGGGTTAAGCCACTTACTAGTTTCCAGTATGGAACTGTGTCTCTTTGTGATGAATACATTGTTTTTTTACAGAAGCCTCCCAATTATAACCATCTCTGATTGGAGGGAATCTGTCACGTGTAAATGTCTTTCAACTTAAAACGAATTCACTGAAGTCCTTAATGAATTTATTCAACAAAATAAAAAAAGGACGTGCATTTGTATCCCCTTTGCGAGTAGCAAACATTTTTCAGCCTGACATTTGTTTACCGAACAGCGTTTTGTTTGAACGCATGGCGCTTGCTCAAATAACAAATGGAACTTGAAACCAAATACAATATTAAATAATAACATCCCTGCTTCATTGTCGCCATACAGCAGTCTCTAACATCATGGCTGCGTCGAGAACATCTATGAAGAGCACATTACTCTCAACGTTATTATAATGCAAAATAAGATAAACTCCAGGAATGTATCCGTAAGTGTCCCATCATCATCTGCAGCAACAACCATTGCCCATCCACTGCTGGATGAAGGCTTCCCCAAGCCATCACCACCCCCCCCTACGGTCCTGCGATGCCGCATTCCATCACACGAGCGGATCTCATCTCGGTGGTGGTCGCCTTCTCATGCGCCCTGTAGAGCTGTGCACGTGTCGTGACATTCACGAGGGAGACAGGTCAGTATGAACCCTCTTCACCATCTTCTTCAGCTCCCCTTACACAGCCATCTCCATCTCTCTCCGCCCACGACTCCCACTCGTTCCCCTCTCCTCCAAACATGTCCCCCCCGAGTAGCCAACGCATGTTCAACACTTTATAGGCTATTAAAACTGTTTACATGTTTACCAGGGCAAGGCCCGTAATTCAGGAGGATCAATTAACAACTGAGCGAATCTAGAGATTGGCCGTTGCACTTCCTAATTCACGAGCATGACAATAGTATTGTCTCTCACCTGGTTTAAACAAAAATGCTAATCGCCTAGTAATTACCGAGATCGTAATCAGGATTGCTTGGTTAAAGGATGCCAACGGAAGGAGAGAATGAACCTCAGTGGGCTCCCATCTGGTTAATGAACTAGTAACTATTTTGTATTTTTTACCAGGTAACGCCCACTGAGCTATATAGCTCGTTTTCATAAGCGGCCTAGCCACATATGATAGCTCAACGAAGTTGCTTATCACGTGGAAATGTAAAGCAGCCAAATACTTTCAACGCATGTTGATTCTAAATGTGGGGAGAAAAACCGTAGCACCCGGAGGAAAATCCACGCGACCATGGGAGATCATGCAGACTCCAAATATTCAGGCGTCGGGATCGAACCCGGCGCCGGAGTTAACATCTTGCCACCGTGGCGAGTAAATATAAACCATGTACATGAAGCGTGCAATAACTGTGCCCCCCTCCCTCCACACCCACTCCCTGAGATTTCATGATTTGTCACGATTCAGGGTCGTGATTCGTTTCAATGATCGATTTAAATCGTGCCGGGTGGCAATGCTGCAGGAGTCACATGGACCCCTTGCCTTGTATACGAGTAATAAAACATTGATTCTTAGACATGCGATTTGATGCATATATCGTGAATTATTTAACGGTAGATACCAGCCGAAGGATCGATGCACCGTTACTCCCGTAATGCATAGGGCGAGACTGGCTCTTGCTAAAGGGATGTGGAATGCCCAGCATTAACTCTGGATGACTGATGAGAGAGGAGTACATAAAAGAGGGAGACGCTTTGGCTTCTTGAGTCGACTACGTTAAAAAAACAATCAGGAATGCGTTTTAAAATCCCTTACGAGTATTATTACAACGTCTACGGCAAACTTTTTTTTCTAACACGTTGCTGTTGACGCGGCCTGTTGGGTGATGTTGCTGTTTCTAAGCCGTTAAAAAAGGTGGATGGATCTTGGAGTATGGCAAGGCTGCATGGAATCCCGGCGTACACACATCAGTCACACTTGGCAAACCCGAGAGCCCCCTCTCGTCCATGCCCACTTGCCCTTCACCTCTGTCTCTTTTTTTTTTAAACCTCTGTCTCACTTGCAGCGTCTGACTTAACGGTGGTAGACAATTGCATATACTCACAACCGAATCGCCCTGAATGTGCCCGGTCTCATCAAATCTCGGAGGCTTAAGCCTCGGTTGCGCTTGGATGACAGACTGCTTGTGAATACCAGGTTCTGTAGGTGTTAGCCTGTGAAGGAGCTAGGAAATGGTAGTACAGCAACGGATTCTTGAACGTGTATGCATGGAGCTTTGTGTGTTACCCTTTAAATGTGCTGAGTTCTTTCATATAACTCAAGTTTTGTGCCAAATACTCATGAATTGAATTGCTCAAACATCCTAATACAAGACCATTATCAAAACAAAACCGTGGCTTTCATGGGTCAGTTGAGGGCATTAATATAATATTGTCTGCTACAATATCCAAAGATCATTACGCGTTACTACAAACGTGTAATGATTGATATTTATTTCCATTAATTGGGGTCATCACGGTATACGTAAATGATTACAATCATACCACTCCCATTATATTCAACATAGACAACAGCGAGTGGTGTTACATGGAAAGACCTTTCTCCACAATCGGAACAATGTCGAATACTGTAGAATCCCCACTCATGGCTCAGAACCGCCAAGAGAGATGAACACTGCCCAACCCACAATCTTGCTTACTGCTTTGCTTCAGGTAGTCAGTCCATCGCATCCGATGATGACCCCATTAATTATCGTGGGTTCTCCGATGACTGTATCGTCCGATGCGGGGTGCACACTGTCTGCCACAGACAGTGTGATGATGGCTGATGGTCAAGAATAATGATGGAGTCGCAGTGAACGGATGGAACGCATCTTGAGGAGGCCTCTACCGAGGAGATGGAGTGATGAAATAAGCGCTCTGTGCAGGTGCTGGAAGATCGTTATTACATCACTGGATCGTGAGTGATGGTTGCTTGAGTAAGCCTTCGTCCAGCAGTAGATTGATCATGGATGATGGTGATGGCTGGTATTTTCATAGCTGATAAAATAATAATAGTATTTTTCCCAGTATGTTTTCTCATTGGGTAGAACATAACCTCCCAAAAACAAATAAACACACACAATACGACTAGTAGTTGCGTACAAAATGAGTATATTAAAATTGCGTATGTCTATTGTTTGCACGCCCTAAAACAAAAACTTTACGTTATCGCATTGTAACACCGTTTTCGTAATCCCACAGATTACGAAAACGACGTGCCTCGTGTCGCAAACCGAGAAACCAGGAATTGTCCCTGGAGCACAAGTCTTGACTTTCTTGTGCCAACTTACGTGATTATCCGCTCAGGTATTAAGCCAAGCTCGAATAGCGACGTATGTTTCCTT
Source organism: Callorhinchus milii (assembly GCF_018977255.1). NCBI lineage: Eukaryota > Metazoa > Chordata > Chondrichthyes > Chimaeriformes > Callorhinchidae > Callorhinchus > Callorhinchus milii. Next base: position 12,986 of record NW_024705612.1, on the reverse strand, counting down.
TGTTTGAACCACGTGGGAGCCCATTGAACCTGCAAGTCTCTTTAAAACAGGTCTTATTTGTGCTCGACGACTGGACTGGTTTAAAACAATGAGTAGCCGATTTGAAAGGCCTCTGTTAATTTGAAATAGCGTGACTTTTTTTTCTTTGCAATTTTTACGTATCACTGCCGTAAATCGGGTTTGTTGTTGTTGTTGTTTTTGTTTATATCAAGGTAACACTCGTCCAGCGTGTGAAGTAAGTGTTCTTGTCCGTCTCCTCCCTGGCCTCTTGGGCCGTGGAGGCATGACCATGTCCTCTACCCCTTGCGGTGGTCTTTCACTTCTTTCTGCCGCCGCTGCGTCAATCAATCAATCGATCTTTATTTTACGTGCCAATATCGCCCTCAATAAAGTAGTGCACATTACAACGGAACGGCAAAGGCCACATGGGAAGTGCATGAAAAAGAAACCCGTCACGCACTCAGGGCTGACACCGACTGAGCAAAGTTGATTGCAAGCACGCGCAACGAATATCAAAGAAAGATAAGAAGTAAATAAAAATAAATCATAAATAATACAATTCAAGAAACTGTTTTTATTTTATCGGAAGAAGGGTCCTCACTGGAGGAAGATCTAAAGATCCCTCTAGAATGTAATTCACCTATTCTTCCACGTTGGCCAGATGTGTTGAAAGAGATCGTCCACAAAGGAAGTAGAATCCAGATTTTGCCAGAATTCTCTCATTCACCGCTGAACCCACTGTACTCCGTAGTGCTAGATGTCCACGTACGGATACAAACGTCCTGAATATGCTTTCTGTGCTACACTCGAGTCTAAAAAAGTGATTACACCAATCACGCTGGAACCGGTAGACTTGGGACCTACTAGCGTGAACTCGAGGGACGAGGTCGCCCACGATCATATTTCATCATAACCGTATTCACATAAGATGGACTTAGGCTGCAAGTCTTCCACCACAGAATGCAATATACGGGTCAGTCCCCATCGAATGAATAACTAGATACACAGCTAGGGGCGTGGACCGATCTGGTGGCGGCCGGTATGCCCACGCCATAAATAACTCGGAAAAAATGATCTCTGAAGGTGGGAGTCGCGCTCAGTGCGAGATGCCTTACCTCGACGTTCGTACCGTTGTATGCGATGTACTCCTACAGTCACTGGGCCAGGTCTCCCCATGACCCACATAACGAAATATCTCACACAGAAAATTAATAGACACCATGAAAATAGGTCAAATCGTTGTCGCTGGAAACGTTGATTTGTGGTCCTAGCAAGCGAGCGGCTGAGACTGGCGATACGGGACCGCTCCTGCACTGTTCATATAATATCCCTGATAAGATTTGACTACTCCGGGAAGGCTTGACTAGAGGCTGGCTACTCGGTAACGCTGCGTTTCCGATCTAACACGTGGCAAACGGTGTCTAATGTTTGGACCGGCTCGGCTATGTACTGGTATTCTGTATTGGAAGTGTTCAAATTTATAAAGCGGATGCCCCGCGTAGCCACCCTAATGTAGCATTCTCAGCGTAACGTCCTAGATGACCCGTATGCAACTGATATGGCGTTACAACGGGGCGATAATCTCAGAGGGAAAGCGGGTGGCAGTGGGTGTTGTCCGCCAGCCCTAAAAACTGTTCGGCGCGCAGGCTATTATCGCTAGGACCCCAACTCTTGCTCCGGCTACTAATACTGCACAGGCACGCGATTGTTTTCAAAATTTAAGTTGACATTGGTACCCACAATTTCCGGAGCAACCAGGACCTAGAGTTAGATTTGGTCACTATGGAGCCTACTGCCCTGCCTCGCTGGGGGAGGGGTGAAAATCGAACAGTGCGTTAGAGTACATCAGAGGTACCTTTAGCGTTTTGAATCCACACGTTAAAAAGTGGTATCTCTTCTGTCCTATTAAATTCTCAGAGCAATACACAAAGGTAAACTAATGGAATTACATGTCAACGGCATGTTCCTTGTGGACGTTCTAAAGTTGATCGAGATATGTCGTTTTATGGACGTCTCCGGACTAAGAATGGCTTCCAATTGAGACGAACGTTGTGAAAAAATTGGACGACGTCACGCGTGCCACCCTCGTTGACGCGCCGGACCACGCGGCCGTATGAGATCGAGGATCGTCATCGCTCAGCTAACTGGTCCGGGCTGCCATTAAAGCCACACTTACTCAGACATGTATCGTGTGTTTTACGCGCCAATAAATTTGTGGGGTTCGCCTTTAGGTCCGGCTTTTATAGTCCTCCCAACCATGCGTTCAATGGCCCAGCTAATGCCGGCATGTACCGCCCCATATCTACAAACTGGTGCATAGACAATGCTACCCCTGGCGCCCGGTTGACCCTGGGACCCGGTGACCCATGATCTTCATTCGACAACAGTTAGGCTAACACAAGTGATATATCGAGCACCCAGATATACACCTTGGGTCTAGGATGGTTTCTGACGAAGATGACGTTTTATACAAGTGCAAATTTCTCGATGGGGGAAAATCTTTGCGCACACGCCTGATGACGTCGTGGTCTTATAAGCTTATCACTTGTGTTCTATACTGCGTCTTCCGCCAATCGGGAATAGTGTTGAAAGCTAGTCGACGTTCAGTAAATAATGGATATGTCTGGTGAAAGATCCTGGCGGTCCTCGCCCGGCGCTAGGGCGAGCCGTTTTTCTGTATCTCGTATCTAAATGTCCTGAATTCAGATTAATAGTCCATTTGCCACTGTATCAACACGTGAGAAGGTTATTACTTAATGATGTGAATTGTCACGCCCTCGTTACGTGGATTTCAAAGACCCGCAAGGAATCAAGCTGAAGACGAATGTATATCATCTACCTCGAGCAGTCCTTTAGTACTCAGTTTTACCACAACGCTGTACCTAGGGTGGTGGGATTTACAGATGGAACTTTACCCCCGGAGATTTCCTTCCTGTGGACCAGAATTACGCTAAATTGTCCGACAACGGACACAATAAGGAACTCAGCGCCAACTTCCCATGCACTTGGAGGAAAGCAAGAATGCTATTGCTACTGGATGGAGTGAAGTTATTCGACTCGGCCCTGTGACCGACGTATGATTTGAAGTGAGGCGAAGCGGGGCGAAATTGATGCCTTGCTTCCACGCACTATCTTCAGGACGGATTGGGAGATGGAGCCCTATGCTTTAACTCTATCTACTTTGCTCACTACCTCACAGTGCTTAGCACCTTAGTCCAATCCATATGCGGCTAACTGTTCTAATTTATATGGCCACCTTAAACTTAGACAGGATATTGAGTATGCAGGCCATTAACATCCTCCGCGTCGCTATCTATCTTCAGGAAGGTTGAGGTAGTGACCCTTACCTTGTTGGAAATACGATGTCCTTCACACGCCTAGAAAACAACACTACTCACACCGACTGGAGGTTGTCTGGTGCCTGTAACCAGTCCGGAGTGGTTGCTCCTCCATAGGAGGTTTGGAGCGGATCTCCTCCACCATGTCATTTTTTATTCTAAGCCTTAAGCCCATTCCGAGTATTGCAGTCCGTACGATGTCGGCCGTCTCGACGATAGCTATGCCACAACACATTGCTAGGGTGCGTGAGGGATGGGATGGAGCTCACCGGACGCATAAGAGAGAACGGCTATCTACAACGGCAGCTGCCGCTTCACCAATTCGAGTATTCGGTCAGAAAGAAGTTATGACACCAAGATGGCCATACACTATTGTCGCACGTGAGTGATAAACGTTGAAGGCCGGTCTGAAGTATGCAGAGGGTCGACTTATGCTCTCTGGAGGTCTTGCAGCATTTATGGTGTAAGGGAGACGTTTCTGATTACCTGGCTTAAAGCCCGGACTCGATATGATAGCTTCGCGCCCGCATCCGGCATCCAGGCCGCTTAGTCTAAACACACTCCCTTTCCAAGTTACCCGCTAGAGCCTTTGTTCGTCTGATGTTTGGGGGGGTTTATGGGCCGTACTTCTTCGATGCTTGCTGCTAGGTACGGGGGTACTCACCCATAAGCAAGACTCTAGATATGGTTCTCGACCCCGGGGTCCTTTATATTCTTCGCGTTGAGAGACGCAGTCGAATACTCAGAAAAAACCGACACAGGCCGGTCATGTGTCTCTGCTTATAACATGGACTATATCTCGTTGAAAGTTTATCGAAGACTCTGGGCTTCAAGATGGTCGGACTACAATCAGGTGATCTTTTTTACCCTCAAGGTTTTTTCGAAGGCATGTCACTCTTTTTAACGTTTGTATACGAGAATTGTCCTAAAAAAGGAGCGAGTGATGCTCTATATATATAATCAACTTGGGGTCATATTGCCTGGAGTTATCAGTTGGAAGGCGGTTGCCGGGCTTTGACAATACGAATTACGGGGATGATCCAACTCCTCCGTCTATATTTAGTATTCCCGTTTGCGTGGACGCCAAATTTTAAACGTACGCGCTAACATGATCCCCAAAGAGACCATGCCATACGATCGTCTCTAAATAGATACACGAGTATAAGAGACAAACATCGTCATCAGGGGCACCCAACTTCTGCTCCCTAGGTACCCGTGAGTATAGATCGAGTACGTAAGCAGTTCGGTAGTGTGTACTGTCCCCGCCGCTCACCGTAGCGTGCATCAGGTAGTCATTTGGGCCGGGGTTCTTATGTACATAATCGCGCCTGACTGCGAACATCGGGATTTGAAAACGAGTCGTCAATACGTAACCCGTGTCTGTCGGACTGACGAGTTTACTTCCGGAAAAACATCATGCTAACCTTAAACGGGGTCTTGCCATGCATACAGAAAAAATACTGGCAAAACTACACCATATCTTCCGGCCTAATTTTGATGGTTTGTCCTCAGTTAACTTTACCGATTGACCGCCCGAGCAAGTAAAAGTTCTTTCCTTGCAATACATTAGTTCGGATGTCTTCTCTTGTGCGCCACACGCGTACAGGCCCCAGATAATGAAACAGTCGATTATTAGAAATAGGGAGTAATCCCAATACTCCGTAAGCTGTCTTGCATACAATCAACATTAAGTTGGGATTATACCGTTTGAATTCGAAGTGTGATCGGGTTAAGAATCTGATTTACAGTCTGCACACGTCATGACGCATAACTCTCCTGCTCGATCGTGCGGCCGGTAGAGAGCATCGGCGTTCAACCATGACAAACTGCTTAGGTTTAGGCAGGTCTTTTTGCACCCAAGCCTTTAATGTTTAATGACAGGAGCGATAATCTAGCTAGAGATCTTACGAGGCCACAAGATCACCAATGACAGGTCTATTGATCGCTCCAAGACAGCTGTCATCGTACGTTTTACAAGCTGAGTCAATCGTAGTCTGGCAGGGTAATAGGAGATCTGTTTCCATCAGCTAGGTGGCCGAACAGACATATAATCGCATGCAAAAGATTCTAATATAGTTTCGTGATTACTCTCCGATGAGTGCCAAATATCCTCGTCACACCGCAGGCGAGCCTGCTGAGCACGCTTGAGGTTACGTGGCCGCGGTCCACACACTGTCCTTTCGTTGTGATAGTCTGTTCTTCTCCAGCACCCGTGTTCAGCAAAATTACAATTTTGCAATTACAGTCCCAGTCCAACAGCCCTCGGACACATTAGGTTTAGATTCTGCTTTTTAGTGACCTCCTGTTGTTCTTTTGTCAAACCAATATGTAGCAGAACAAGGCTCCGCTTCGCTATGCGATGAGGGCTAAGTTATATACTTGGCTCATAGCAACCGAAGTAATCGTCTCGTGCCACCAGTCGGTCCTACCTTGGCTGGTATGCACAGACTGCATGCAGCAACATAGGCGTGATCTTCTTTCAGAGCCCAAGTGTACACAGTGAACAGAGTTATGTACACGCCCCCTCAGAACTGGTTATATTTTCGTCGCTGAAATCAACACATACTAGACAGGCCAGCGGCTAGCAACTTGTATTCACTCTGCTCAGGGGTTGAGGTATAAGGCCTGTGCCTCTCCACGAGTGGTACTAATTTTCGCTAGCGAGCCGTATTAGACTCCGCCGGATCGCGTAATTTGGGCCCGCACTATCGTATAGCAGCTCTACGAATGCTCCGCATGCGTTCCCAGACCAAAAAAAACCGGCAGCCGACGTGCGCGAGATCTAAAACGGCCAGCCGTGCGTTCCTTCTCTCCTGCGGACCCCTAAGACTTGGGTTTTACGAATCGCTCCCATTGAGCGCTGTGACTTACGGACGCTATTCGCAACAGTCTGTCGGCTTCGGGCTTCCTTGGGAGTACTTGAGAGTTGGTCAAGGTGATCCTTTTACTCAAAAATTTATGAGCAGGTTACCGTCATACTAATGTATGAAGGGATGGATCTCCTTCAGGTAGCGCAGCCGCCCGTGGGTTGGGCTCAGCGCCTTACTTCATATCCAAGTGTCTGATGCCCCAATCCTCTTGCACTGTTGAAAGAAAGCCAAATTAAACGGTCGTGTAATCGCCATCACATTGGAGCGTTCCTTAGCTCTCCACGATAGTTTCTCGTCAATTGTGCGATAAACGCATTGCACAATTTGAGCCTCAGAGATATCTGGACATTTCAGTGTTGCGAGTAGTCACGTCAACAACCCCCACACAGCGTGTTTACCCCCATTTAGTAGCTCCGCAATTCCAATTTCCCCATTCGTTTTAAGGGCCGCTGAGTGAATTTTGTTCAGACTAGCACGGCATGAGTCTAGCACTGTTGCCCCTTGATAGGCCTTGTCCGCACGCCGATCCTCATAGCTCCTCGACTCGCATATGGGTTATGCACTGATGGGTTGTATGTGGGAATGATTGATCGCGTAAATTACCTGTTGAGGCCATGCATAATCTAATGAAATGCCTCCCCGGCTCGCAGTATCATGGAACACGCACCCAAACGCGATACGTAACTTCACGGCCAAGGCATGCCTATAGCGGTTCGATAACCTACCACCCGCCGACCTGTACCGCGGGAACTATTTTCGCGATCGAAATTGCTGTGCAGTTAATTGTAGGTCTACCCGGAGACCGAAAATTGACGGGAAAACCAGTGAGAAAAAGCCGGTTTTTCAAAACTGGGTGTTTCATTATCTGCCGTCAGTCCTTCGACCTCGACAATCGCCCGATACCAGTCTCCTCATCATCTAAGGTGATAGCGACACCCTCCGTTAGTTTCGAACGGTTCGTTCAGTCAACAGCTTACGCGGTACTGATAGGAACTAAGGCAGGCCCCTTACCATCCGACAAACGGCTCGCGAATATATAACGACTCTTTCTCCAGATTGAGAGTGCAGCCCCGTGATCCACTACAAAAAAATATAGAACTGTAGATAATGCCGATAAATTTCCTGCGATCATTCTCATCTACTAACTGACATTGCGTGCCACGTACCGCCTTTATCATATCGTGTAGAATGTTTCCCCTCTTGCTCTACGGCTGGTAATTCTCGGCAGCCGAACGTTGCGGACACCGGGCACCGTCAATAACAAGGACTGACGGGACCGTCTTATCGGGTGGGGGACGCGAGCGTACAGGCTGCATTAGACACTCTGTTCCCCCTCTTGGAAGTAGTGGATCTGATTCTGATATCCTTTTATGCGGGCAACAGAAAACCGCCCTGTCGGTCTCGACAGCCTATCAACCACGGTTGAAACCTGAATACCCTGCACCGTTATAGGGCACACTGTATTCGGCACAACTGGCCGCAGCGTATTGTAGTACCGTGGAGATGGCCGGTTGAATGACCTTATAACGGACTATATAGTCTTTGGATACGCGAATTGACAAGTGGGCCAACGTTCGTTCCGGAGGCGCCGTGAGACTTAATCTTCCATGTCACTCATATGGTCATTTAGATGCAGAGTAGCGCTCGCGGTGACGCTCCGTAAGTTCCGTCAACCTTTTGTTGCAGACCTAGATGTCTAGTTATGAACGTATTTCCTGTTGGCAGGACGCTTCAGGCCGACATCCGCTCGCTTTCCACTCTTGTGGGGTAGGCAACACGGGTACATGCTCAATAGAGCACGCGAGCCTTGTTCTCCTCCCCACATCGTTTTCAGCCCAAAGGGTAGGTTTCTGTAGTAGTCTACCAGTCCAGATCCATCTGATGACGCATCTAGAACTCCTCTCTCTTTTGTAGAGAGTGGAGCTCCAAATCTTTCCCGGTATCTGAGTCCACTTCCGATGTCCAGACCATTGATCCCTGTGTCATAAGGGCATTTCAATTTTTGCATGGCCTGGCGACGGTCTATATGTAAGGCGGGCAGCTACTCCTCTAGAAAAGACAAAGACTATCCCGTACCAAACCTCCGCCTGAAATCCAGGACTCGGCTACAACAAGTCCCCGTATGGGTTCGCAAAGGTACGCCCGTATTTGGGTTGCTGCTTACATATGCCTTATTACACGTAATACTAACGATGCCTAACTGCATTGAAGCCGAACTAAACGACGTCCGACAGTCACCACATGCGTTGGTGTCGTATGTAGCGAGGCGTAGCGTCGGCGGCCGTCGAGAGGGGCCAGGTTTAGTGTATAAAAGTTCCTGGTCTCCGTCGTCCATTTCCGGAGCGCGTAGAGAAATTATGACTTTCCTCTGCACATCGACGATTTGGTCGCGTAATTGATAGGATCCATGAGCAGTAGATGGTGTATATGAGGCATCTTGGTTGTGAATTGTAGATCGGATACTTTTCCGAGTCGCGTACATTGCCATTTCTAGAACTATGTGTCGCAAGATTAACCCTCTACCAGCCAACACAATTTTATCTAGCCTCGCCGGCGTGACTGGAGGCCCGCGCTGTCCTCTGCGCAATTAGTGGCGCCTCCACGAACAGGAACGAGCCGGCACGGAGCGTGGTATTTGACAACCTCGCAGTCGCCAGGCAGAACCTAGTTAGCCTTACGACGACCTCATATGTATGGGCCCTGAGACTCCTCCGTAGATGTCGCTACGCTCCCTTCGTGTTAGGTACTACATTATGGATAGTGTAAGCGAGGGGTTCTCGATTCAGTGGCTTCAAACATATAGTATGGCAAGCGTGTGGCTTATTCTGACTGATAGACTATGACCCCCGCTCCACTGAATAGTAGCGAGTACGCGCGTCGCCAGGTTCGATTTCGGCTTTCGTCTGACAAGTCCCAGTGAGGTGAGAACGCAACTAGTCCACTCCGCATGCATCGTTGTAACGGAAGGGCCTATGCAGCCTGGGCGAAATCGTGGAGGGTATAACTGACATTCATCCTTGCGCGGAGTCCTATGGAGAACCGGGGGCTTACACTTACTCCATCGGTAAATCGGTGTAGTTCTTTCGAAAGCGAGGTAGCACAATCCGAGAAACCGGAGATTAGCACAAGTGAGGAATTTACGGTCTCCCCTTGGCCCGCCCGGGATAGATTGACTGCTATGTCTGCTCTGTGATGTTAGCACGGGCGCTACTTGAAAACAACATCAATGATCTCACCATGCGCGCGGAGTAGTGTAAAGCCTGCTCTATTGACTACCATGCACGAACTAATGCAAGTGCCTTGTAAATTATGTCCGGAGAAGCGTAAACAATTTGCGTAAAGTGGTCAACGCCGTACACTTCTGGCAACCTAGGCGGATAGGGCGACCCACTCGCCTATAGCACAAGCCGACATGTCCGCAGAAAATGCTGATGCCCGTGTTTGCAACCGTGCGAGCTGTGAGTATCCCGGGAGCTCACGCGCGTGCCATGCTTAGAGCTACGTACTAGCTCAACACGTTAAGCGGCCGCGATCTGGTACCCTCACACAGGGGCTTTATTAGCATCGACCGGAGCCAATCAGTATATGGACGAGCCCTGCTCATATTGACGTCATACGTAGCGAAATCACCCGCTGAGCATACAGTGCTTAGTGCACTATTCTGAGAAACGGATATGTGGCAGCCAGATCAGTACTGTATGTGTGTCAAGTCTTACTAGGGTTGAGAACTTCAAACTGAAAGTCTGGATCAACGTATGGAGAATGATCTGGCTTGCACCGGGCTCGGTTCAATAGACATTAGACTGCCCTCAGTTCGACTTCTTAACAACCTAAGGCGGTAAGACCGTTACCACCACCCTAGATGTGGTTTTTTTCATGCCTAGACGGTTTACCGCCCTCGAACTCGTTCGGTGTGTACCTCGTACATATGACCGCCGGCGACACTCGTAAACCTATGCGGTCGATCGGGACCTTTCTCGTATACGACCTTAGACGGTTCGGTGACTTAGATTGCAGGTAGTGCCGGGTCCCCTTCTATGCGAGGAGTTAGAATGTATGCAAAACCGTAGTACTTGCCGCTTGTCACTTGGACAACCCCGTCAGATTGATCTACCGCTGGGATTGACGACGTTTGTACTGTCAAACTACTGCTCGTAAATCTGCGACGCTGGTCGGGAGAGGGGCCGCCCTCCCTTCACCGTATTCCTGTTCATGGTGCACTAGGTTTCCCCCAAGCATTTCAAAGGATAGGTCAAGTGGTTGGGGTGACACAAATGCTGGTATGTATTCAGACCTTGCCGAAGTGTGAAAATGAAGCCCGCTCGAATGCTTCGCGACGTATTTATTACATATGTCGCACACCTCGTTGGTGCGCCTGCCCGTTCGTAGCGCGGCTCAAGTGACGGTTTCCAATAGAGCCTCTGCTGATACTGGACGCCAGTCCCGGGCGCGAAGCGGCTGAAACGCTCCTCGCTAGGATATGTGACGTGG
>NW_024705612.1:0-2257 GCF_018977255.1 Callorhinchus milii | reverse complement strand
CGACACCCATGTGAAAGGAGTTTCGTTCCAGTTGTATGATCTAGCAATCCAAGCATAGCTCTCCGATGTGTTTTCAGGATGTACTGCGTATGGTGTCTGACGTTTCACCCCACGTACGCAGGTGTGTCATCCAGAAATTTTGAGTCTGCATGTTTTGATATGCGATATGTAATATAGTGATTCAATTAAAATCATCACAACGCGTACGAATCTGTTTTATTGCAGAAGGAAGGGTTATTTTAGGTATCTTTTTTTTACCTTACGAGAATACTTTACACGCAACATTATACTGGTCTACCATGTTGTACTCAGTATGTTCGACATTCAGCATAACTCTGTTTTGGGGAAACTGACACACTGTATCTACAAGACATTGCTATCAATCCCAAATATTAATAATGTCAATGATTTACCCACATAAGCCTCAATGCTTGTTTTCAGGTGCGTTCATTCACCTTTCATAGCATGAACCTGGAGTGCCGATGGAATCCCCATCACGCACATGGGCACGTGACACTCAGCACTGCCATCTCCTGGCCACATGGCAGACCCGCACCTACAACATCTGGCAAGCCCCGAGGTTGACCCATCCAAGAACTCGCCAGGCTCAACTCTACTTAGCGTCTGAGATATTACGACACAGGGTGTCATTAGGGCGATTTGGTTACCCTTGTGGCAATGTATGTGTGTTGAACTTCTTTCACGCCGTACATGATGTGCGGTGGAAGAAATCTATTAATGAACAAGCGGTAAGATCACGGTACGAGGGGAGGAGGCACGTTTGCTACAACTTATTTCTTTACATTCTTCGGGAAATGCCAGCAGAAGCATAATAATGAATTCATTAAAGTCCACCAGCGATTTTCGTCTCAATTGACATCGCTAGCACGAGATGCACGGAGTGGCATGAGCTCTCCTTCATGTTGAATGCGTTCACTTTAAACGCCGATTTGCACGAATTCCCAGCGACACAGCCCTATATTATTTCCCCCCGGTGTTTTTCTTCTTGCTCAAAGTGTTTTGTCATGAGCGCGGTAAACAGGTGAGGCTGGTTTTCGTGGAAGGGGCAATAAGCCGCATTTGTGGGCTAAAGGTGAGGTCAACTGAAATCCTGGAGAGCTTTAACTCCTTGAACGCAATTATTCTGGCACGAAGGCAAAGTTAACTCTCTCGTGATCGAGTGCCAACGTGTATTTGACTTGCGCAGTTTGCATAGATTCCCCAGGGAGTGACGAAAGGAAACGATGTTAACGTCTTACACAATAAGCTGGCTGCCGCTTTGAATTTCTGTTTTGAATAGTTAGAGTGCAGCCGACAAAGTCGAGTAGCGTGTCTGCGTGTGTGTGGCAGAGGGTATGGTGGTGTGCACATGGCCTGGCACAAGCGTCGTGGTGACGTCACCGCCACTTAGTGGCGAATGGCGGTTGTTGTTGTTGTTGTTGTTGGCTGTGGTGGTGGTGAGTCGTGTGGGCACAGTTGTTAATACGCTGCTCTACAATCCTGGCGACCTGGGTTCAATTCTTGGACATCCAGAACATTATTGTCAAGCTGTTACTGAGAGCTCGATTCAGCCTTAGACGCGAAGTTTAAACGCAAGTATGTTGGCAACACATCTTGTGTGCTATGCCGGCAACAGCAAGGTTCTCAATAACAGCACTTGCCCCGTGTGTTCTATGAAGCCAACCAGGGAAATAATTGTCCGTCGCGGTGGGTATGTCTAGGCGTGTGCGCGTGTGTGTGTCACGACTTGCTCTTGCAAACAAATGCTGACGCTATCGTGGTGAACAAAGCAGCTTAATGACAAGCATGAGTCATTTTCAACCAGGAAGGGTGGAGGGAAATCTTCCATAATCATTCATGATGATTGTTATCGAAGGTATTGACGTGGGCATATTGCGTCTCGTTCTGGGTGTGTTTCAGAATTCAATTGTGCTTCTTGAGTGCATTCACTGAATCCAGCCCTAAATCTGGTCTTAAACCTATTTCGAAAGTTTAACCATAACAAATGGATTTTTTTTTTTACTTTCCCCCCCCCCATTTGTTTGCGGAGATCATCCCTGGTGCAGGATTGTGTGTCAGTGGGAGTTGCGAGGATTACAAAGTAAAGCGATCGCTCCCCGCAAGAAGCGTGACCGCCCTGTGTTATCTGTAAGGCGACGCACGATTGAATATTCTCTGCCACCCACGTCATTTGTGTTGCAATGTTTGTGCACGACTGGATTTTTAAAAAATATTCTGTCGTAGGGACAATTTGCAC
>NW_024705611.1:0-31656 GCF_018977255.1 Callorhinchus milii | reverse complement strand
CTCGCTGATTCCAGTCCGTGTTCAGTTTGTTAATTTCAGGTGGACATTAAAGATCCCATGGTTCTATTCAAAAAGCTTTTCTCCCGGCCATCAGTTCCCCAGATAAAATCAACCATTCACTTCTTGGCTATTTGTAAGACATTGCTGTGTGCAAATGGCCTGCCAGTTTAATTGATTTCCTATTACCCCCCCCCCCTTTCCTGCTGACGTTGGCTCAATGGTCTGCCTCCTCCCCTTGTCTCCTATCTCCTTCCCTCTTCAACTAGCTGTTAAGGATCCCATGGCACTATTCATGGGAGTTTCTCCCAGTGTCTTGGCCAACAAATCCCCTGAATGAAATTGGTCACTCACTGCATGGGACGCTGCTGTGCGCAATTGGCTGCTGCATTTCCTCCTCAAAATACACAATCAAACCAATTTACAGTATATCCTTGGAGTCCTGTAGCTCAGTGGTTAGAGCACTCGCTTTGCAAGCGAGAGACCTGAGTTTAATTCCCGCACCAACTCCAAAAAGGGCGAAGCCTTGGGCAAGTTTCCTTACTCCACACGCCTAACAATAATCCCTCCAAAATAAAAAACAATAATAAATTAGTCATTTTGAATCTACGACTGTTTGTGGGACATTGCTGTGCGCAACTGGCTGCCACGTTCGCCCACAAATATACAGTCAATTCACTTTACAGTATAGTCTGTGAAGCACTTTGGGACATCTAGAAGACGTGAAAAGCGCTATGTCAAATGCAAGGATTATTATTATTATTATTATCCTGTGAAGCGCTTTGAGACGTCTCGACAATGTGATAAGGCGCTACATCAAATGCAAGGATTTTTATTATTATACTCCCACTTCACGCCCCTCTCACTTGCCTCCTCCTCTTCTCTCCTGATTGTTCCCATTCTTTGTAGTGGGTAGACCAAAGGATGAGATGTGTCTACTGTTTCCAATTTGAAGCAGTTAAATTCCTGTGCGATCTGAGCATAGGACAGAAAGAGAAAGCCAAAGTGGAGCTGGACATCTGCTCGTAACTAACCCTCGGCTCCAGCACAGAGCCATCGACAAGCTGCCTGAGCACTTGGGGTTAGTTTTCAGAATGTCTGAAAGGGCACTGGTATCGATGTTGGTCTTATCCTGGTAGGATTACGCTGGGATAAAAATTATCACCAAAGAGTCCGTACACCAAGGGCAAAGTGAAGGAGAACTTTGCCTCATAAGGCAATGAGAGCGAGCAAGAGCTGGGGTGACGGAAACAGTGAAGCCACGTTTATCGTAAGACTTAGATATCCAAAGTTAGTACACCATGATGAATGAGGTTGTTCCCGCATAGTTCAAATGACAGGGCAACACCTAAGTTCACATTACCTGGGCTTTGTGAGTCACTGGAAATCCCTCAGTAGGTACAAGCGGCTCTCTGTATTATTATTATCAGCTGTCAGGCAGATGATAATAATAATCATAATCATAATAATAATAATAATAATGTAGGCGCAGATAGGCTCTGGTGCCAGTTTAGGCACCTCTAGTTTCTAATAACTTTCACAATTTTTTAACGATTCTAAAGGGACTGGATAATCTAGACCATGATAAGCTGTTTTATCTTGATTGATTGAAGTGGGGTAAATTCAAAACAAATCTGCCGAAACACTACTTCAGTGAGCGAGTAGTAAAGGTATGAAACAGGCTCCCTGGGGAGGTGGTGGAAGCAGAAAGTGTTGATTCTTTCAAAAACAAAAACAAATTAGATAGATTTCCTTTAGTAATAGTATAATATAATATCTTGGGATACGGTTTAGTGTTTGGGACATGGGCGAACTGGATGGACCTCGAACTGGATGGACCTTGGTCTTCTTTTGTCTAGCAATTCTGATGTTCTTACTAAGGAAACAAAAAGACAATGACAAAATGGTGTATTTATTCTCTGTTATTTGAGTTTAAGCCATTTAAAGAACTGGGAGGTGCATATTATTAGAAACTAGAGGCACTCAAACTGCACCAGAGCTCATCTGATCCTTTGTATCGGTCAGGGCAAACATCCAGCTTCTAGTTAGTCATTTCCTAACTAGTCAAGGCTCGATTATGGAAACTCCCTCCTCATCGGCCTTCCCAACTCTTCCCTTCACAAGCTGCAGATCATCCAAAACTCTGCAGCTCGTGTACTCTCGTGCACCAGACTCCGTGACCCCATCACTCCCACCCTCACCCAACTCCACTGGCTCCCCATCCCCCAGAGGATCAAATTCAAGATCCTCGTCCTCACTTTCAAGGCCATCCATGGCCTTGCCCCCTCCTACCTCTCTGACCTACCAACCTTCCCACTCCCTTCATTCAGCGGGCTCCGGCCTGCTCCATGTCTCCCGCTCGACCTGCCGTACCATTGATGGCCGGGCTTTCAGCCTCTCTGCCCCCACACTCTGGAACTTCATCCCACGGTCCCTTCGCCTGGCTGCCTCCTTTAAGGCCGGTCTCAAGACGCTCCTCTTCAATCGTGCCTTCGGTCGCCCTCCCACCTCTCTGCCTTCCTTCACCCCTACCCCAACTCTCCCCCATGCTTGGGTCCTGACCCCTGACTGTCCAGCACCTTGGACGTGATAAAGTTCCAGAATGTGGGGGCAGAGAGGCTGAAAGCCCGGCCATCAATGGTAGGGTGGGTCATGTCCCGACTTGAAAGGCGCTCTATAAATGTAATTTTGTTGTTGTTGTTGTTCCTTCTGAAATTAGGAAATCACATGACTTATCAGCATGATATACTGGGCTTGAAAATGCATATTGTGCTAATAACCCATGGGCTAAGAGCCCAGTCCATATTTTGGACGCCAATCGAGGCATTACTTGTTACTGATTCCAAGCTGTGTCCAGAGCGTGATACTGCCTATTTTTTGGGAAGTTAAACTGCGTTTGAGCGGATGTTTCGAAGGACATGTGTGTTCCATTTGGTGAACGTTTTAGCTTTGAGTTGCTCCAGATGCGTTTCATTCCTTCCTCGGTTACACTGAGTGCAGACTCCAATTTAGACGACTTTCCTTTCCGTTCTGCCAATCTTCTCGCCCTTCATCTTTCTAGGATTGTTGCTGTGGTATTGTTACACGTGAGCTGACAATACTGCAGGATCTCTCTCTCTTCTTCATCTGTGAGCTACAAAGTGAGTGTCAATAGGCGTATCGGGGACCCTGACGCCATTCTGAACAACTATTTTACATTTATATAGCACCTCGTATGTCAGGAGGACGTCTCAAAGTGCTTCACAGACCCGACTGGAGCCTGAGCTGAGGGCCGGGGGATTAGGGGAGAGCAAACAGTCGTGGATTAAGTGACTAAATTTTTATTATTTTATTTTTTCAGATTAACAACAACAACAACAACAAGATTCCATTTATAGAGCGCCTTTCACGTCGTCGGAGGACGTCCCAAGGCGCTGTACAGTTGGGTCAGGACCTGAGTAGGGGGGAAATGGTCAGGGTGAGGGGAGGGAAGGGAGGGAGCGAGGAGGGGGTAGAGAGTCGAGAGGGGAGCTGAAGGCACGGTCAAAGAGAAAGGTCTTGAGACTGTCCTTGAAGAAGGAAAGGGAGGAAGCAAGGCAAATTAAATTGCAAGCATGCTTTATTGAGTAGCTTAGACAATTATTCTTTGCATCGGACTCTTAGACTCATGGAAAGTCAGAGGGTTAAAGAAACAGCAGGAGAGATGGACTACATTGATTGAACGGTGAGAATGTGAGGGAGAGATTCCATGAGAAAACTGAAGCGAGAGAAGAGAGAGAGAGAGAGAGAGAGAGAGAACAGGACTGTAACAAGAGGAACATATGAGAGAGAAAACAGGGTCTTGTAGAATTCTGACCCTGGTTGAGTTTATCTTTGCCCCCAGAAAGTAAAATAAACATCTGGGTGTAATCTTTCTTGTGTAACAGCTGCAGTGAAATTAACCAAATGTTGTGAAATTGTTTAGCAAAATACAGATCACCAATTGGAATGCTGTGTCTACAAGTTAGATCAAACCCAAATAAAAGTTCCGCAACAAGGTTTTCCTCTTGATGCTATCCACAAATAATAGAACATATCAGTGGAGTCCTGTAGCATATTGGTTAGAGCACTCACATCGCAAGTGAGACAACCAAGTTTGATTCCCGGGCAGGGGGATCCTTAGGCAAGTCTTTCTCCACATGTCACTGTTTACCTAGCAGTAAGTGGAAATCCAGTTGTTTAGCCGATTGGCTGATCGCTTTCCGGGGGTAATAATCCCGTCACATGTTTCAAAAAATAATAATAATTAATAATTTGGTCACTCAATCCACAAGTGTGAGACACTGCTTGCACAATGGCTGCCACATTTCGTCCACAAAATATACAGTCAATACATTTTACAGATATTCGTGAAGCGCCCCTGAGATGTCTTGATGATGTGGTAAGGTGCTATATCAAATGCAAGGATTTAATTATTATTATTATATATTATCCAGTTCGTGTGCACTTCCACACAGATACCTAGCCTTATTTTTATACTGACACTGGCACAAAGATAATTTGGTTGTGGCTAAATTTGCTTCAGTTGTTAATCTGATCGAAATTGTTAATTGTCTGAGTGAAATATCAGTGAGGAGTTTTCCAAAGTGGAGCAAGAAGCCCAAGGAGGAGAATGTTTTGTCTTTAATGTTACACTTGGCCTTGTCTATGAGATATGCACATCAAAATGTATTCTCGCCAGATTTCAAAACGAGTTCCGAGACATAATCCATTAATTGACACTGCAATGCAATGCCATAGGGTGCAGTGCATTGTTGGAGGTAGATTGAGTCACTAAATCAAAGCCTCCCAGTTCAGGTGGAAGTTAAAGACCTCATGGCACTCCTCGAAAAGAGAAGGGGATTTGTCCTGGCCAACAACCCCCCAGATAACATTGATCATTGACTTCATGGCTATTTGTGGGATAATCCAGTGGCTGCTGCTTTTTCCTATGAATACACGATCCCTACAATTCACAGTAAAATCCTGTGAAGCACTTTGAAACATCTGGACAACGTGATAAGCTGCTATATCAAATGCAAGGACTTTCTCTTTTTTCAAGATCTATTGGATTCCTTTTAAATAAGAAAAATACAAGGGTAAATATTCCATCTTCCCATCACATTTACTGCCTGTTCTCCATTCTCCATCTCTCCCACACTTATTGCATGTTTTCCACCTCTCTGATGCACTTACCATCTGTTGTCTACCTCTCTGACACACTTACCATCTGTTCTCCACCTCTCTGATCACTCAATCCTCCTCCACCGCCTCTCCTCCCACCTCAACCTTCAAGGTTCTGTCCTTGACTGGTTCAGATCCTACCTTTCACACGCCTCCACTTTGTCGTGACAAACGGCTTCTCCTCCAGTCCCCGCACTGTCTCGTGCTGTGTTCCTCAGGGCTCTGTCCTCGGTCCCCTCCTCTTCACCCGCTACATGCTCCCCTTGGTGATGTCATCCGCAGACATGGGGTAAATTTCCACATGTACGCGGATGACACCCAACTCTACCTCTCTGCTCCACCCAGAACTCAGGACTACTGGCATCCTGACCGACTGCCTGTCCGACATCAAGTCCTGGAATAGGGCCAACTTTCTCCAACTCAACATCAGCAAGACTGAGGCCCTCCTGATTGACTCGCGCCAGCGCTTCCGCACCTCAGGCGCTGGCAGCATCAGCCTCCACGGCTGCACACTCAACCTCACTAAGCCAGTCAGGAACCTGGGTGTCTTGTTTGACCCTGAACTATCCTTTCTCCCCCACATCCGCGACATGACTGGCACTGCCTACCGCCACCTCCGCAACATTGCCAGACTCCGCCACTGCCTCACCCCTCAGGCTGCCGAAACCCTCACCCACGCATTCGTCACCTCAAGGCTTGATAACGGGAACTCCATCCTCATCGGCCTTCCCAACTCTTCCATTCACAAGCTGCAGATCATCCAAAATTCTGCAGCTCGTGTACTCTCATGCACCAGGCTCCGCGACCCCATCACTACCACCCTCGCCCGACTCCACTGGCTCCCCATCCCCCAGAGGATCGAGTTCAAGATCCTCGTCCTTACCTTTAAAGGCATCCATGGCCTTGCCTCCTCCTACCTCTCTGATCTGCTGACTCCCTACCAACCTGCCCGCTCCCTCCGTTCATCGGGCTCCAGCCTGCTCTATATCTCCGCCCGACCCGCCTTACCATCGGTGGCCAGGCTTTCAGCCTCTCTACCCCCACACTCTGGAACTCCATCCCACGATCCCTTCACCTCGCTTCCGCCCTTGCCTCCTTCAAGGCCGGTCTCAAGACCCTTCTCTTCGACCTTGCCTTTGGTCTCCCTCCCACCTCTCTGCCTTCCCTCACCCCTACTCCACCCCTCCCCCATGCTCGGGCCCCGATACCTGACTGTTCAGCGCTTTGGGACATCCTCCCGACGTGAAAGGCGCTCTATAAATGTAATTTTGTTGTTGTTGTTGTTGTTACCACCTCTTCTTTACCTCTCTAACACACTTACCACTGGTTCTCCACCTCTGACACACTCATTGCATGTTCTCCATCTCTCCCACGCTCACTGCCTAATCTCCAGTTTTCAGGCCATCGGGCCAGCTCCTGTCAATTCTTTCGCACGCTACACGTTTGTTTTCCTCTCCTCGGTTGGCTTTGCATCTAAAGTAAACATCCATTGCTTTGGAACGATTTGATATTAAGCAGATTCTCTGGCCGTGTGAACTCATGTTGTATCTTATCCAAACTTGTTGCCGGTCTTGACTCTCATCGCTTTGTTTATCCAAATTGGCTTTTGTTTGCCCCGAGGTGTAAGATATGATAGCTTGCCCCAACATTCTCACATATCAGCCCTGGAAGCTGATCTGCGGAGGAGTTTGGATTGTGGTAAGAGTGACACTGTGGTTTAGGAAGTGAGGAAATCTGCAATGCTCGTTTTCTTTTTGTTTAGCCAGACGTCTGACACATGTGAACCTCCTCACCATGTAACCAAATCAGACTTGGACCTTTGTATGCCACTGCCACTTGGAAATTTCCCTGTGACTGGAATGGAATGCATGCTGCTTATCTAATTGTGGAGAATATAAAGCACAGGTTGGTATAAGCCAAGACTTGGGGACCACAAAGTACACGTTGGGAGGAACTGTTGGAGTTTAAACAGTTAAAATCGCATTGTTTGTCATTTAGAGCACTTCTGGCAAGATTCCTGTCCAGCTAGGATCATCTTACCCATTAGGGCTTTGACTTGCAGGGTTAACAGGAACTGATTAGGATGAATCCTTGCCCCCAGTGACTGTGATGCTCATGAGATGAGAGATCTCCAGTGAAGTCCATTTTTAAAGGTAAGTACATGTTACCAAACCAATCCAAAATCTCATACTCATCACCATGTAGCCAGGGCATTTGTTAACAGGAACAGATCTATTATTGATCTGTACAGAAGAACAAGAATGATTTTTTTTTTTGTCAGGTGGACTTTCCTCTGTGTATCATGTGGCCCCATCTCCTGACAGCTTACTCCCATTATTAATTAACAAGAAATGTGGTCAAACAGAATTTAAAAACTAAATTTAAAGAATTGTCTAACATTTTGTGCGATGTTAAATTTTAAAACCATGGTCTCGAGCCTAAGAGCAGGTGAAATTTCAGACCTCAAGATTAGGTGTCAGCCTAAACTATATGAATTCCAAGTCCCAAGTGGGGCTTGAGTTCCCAACCTTCTGACTCAGAGACAAAAGTCTACCAATTGAGCCAGGCTGACACACACCTAACAGTAAATGCTGCAAAGTGCTTTGCGATGTTCTCTCAATGTGGAAGGTGTAGTTTGAAATGCAAGCATTATTATTGTAAATACAGGCCTACTGTATGTCCCCTGATCCCTCCATCCCAGGTCCTGTAGCTTAGTGGTTAGAGCACTCGCCTCGCAAGTGAGAGGACCTGGGTTTGTTAGTTGATTGGCGGATTGCTTTTCCAGGGGTAATAATTCCTTCAAAATAAAATTTATTTGGTCGCTCAATTCATGACTGTTTGCGGGACACTGCTGTGCGGTTGGAGATGGCTTCCATCTTGTCCATATTCAGCTGCAGGAAGTTTACAGACAAGCTGATAGCACATCGGTGGACCTGGAGTTGGTACTGGAGGAGGCAAAGTAGATTTGTGTGTCATCCACATACATGTGGAAGTTTACCCCGTGTCTGCGGATGACATCACCCAGAGGGATCATATAGATACGGAAAAGAAAAGGGCCAAGGTTGGGGTATCCTGCAGGTGACCGGGTGGGAATGGGAGGAGAAACCATTTGCTGAGATGAAATGGAGGTTGTTTGTTAAGCAGGACTCGAACCATCAGAGTACGGTACCATTAAAGTAGATGAGGGAGAGGAGAGCCGAGCGAGGAGGATGGCGTGGTCCAATGTGTCGAACGCGGCAGAGAGATCCAGGAGGACGAGGAGGCAGAGGGATCCCTAGTCACAGATAGAGAGAATGTCGTTCGTGACTTTGACAAACGCTGACTCTGTGCCGTGGGCAGAGCAAAAACGTCCAACCCTCTCCACCCGCTCACCCATTCCCGGGCAGTGAGGCAGCTTTCCTTGTTTCTTTGGCTCCTGCTGGCCTATGAAGTTGATGTGACTTTCCAATTGTGCTACATGGCAGCTCTTTCAACCCCTTTCAGCTCAAAGGTTCATTTCTTACAATTCTTTGGCTCATTTATTAACTTTCTCAACATTGTTGGCCCGTGTTTTCTCGAGCGCTGACTCTCCTTGCCAAGTGGAAACGGCTGCTTCATTTCTCTGCACTGTGCAAGCAATACGTCAACACACTGTCTGAATGAGATGACCCTGCTGTTTCCATAAACTCTGTCTCACTGCTGCTAATTTGATGGATAATAAATAATCCCTACATTTGACACAGCACATATAATGTTGATATGTCTCAAAGGTTTTTGTAGATTTCTTTGTAAAGGGTATTTATTTGCAGGCTGTGTATTTGTTGGCAAGTTCAGCAGCTGAGATGTGGGGACGGAGTTTGGTCCGGGTCAGTATGTGGGCAGCAAGAGTTCTGCACCTTATTTACAGCGAAGCTGGGGAGATCGATGAGAAGTGCATTGGGCAAATTGAGGCAGGAGGGGCCGAACGCACGGGGATTTCAGCAGCGTTTGGCGTAAGCTTAAACTAGTAACAATTATCTTTCCATTGAATACAGTGCCTCCAACACATGTCAAAGCACTTCATTGGTAACTTGCATAGTAGCTGTACGTTTGTAGGCAAAGGCAGCAGTCGTTTGTGATGAACGACAACAACAGCTTACATTTATATAGCATCCATCGCGTAGGAGAGTTTCCAATTTATCTTGAGGATTGCTGAGAAGGATATCAGGAGAAACTAGCGCTACTGGATAGCAGTTGGACGTTAAAGATCCCATGCATTGTTTGAAAAGAGAAAAGAGTTTCTCCTGCAGATAAAATTGCGTCACTGCGTTTGCTACATCACTACATTTTCCCAATGGCTTTTACACAGAAAGCCGATTACAGAAATAAGTTAAAACATGCAAAGAGCTATGAGACGTCCTCCCAAAATGCAACAATTATCTTTATTATTTTCCTTGTAAAACTGCATTACAATATGTGCCACAAGAGGGTGGTGTGACCTAAGAAACAAACAAGACCAAATTACCATAGCTCAACAGACATTATCTTTCTCTATCAGAACTGTTCATAATTTGGAAAACATTTTATTGAATTCACCTTCTCTGTTGCAACAAAAACAGGCCTCTCCTTTCAACTCTTTCCACATAATTATCCTTGCTGTCCAATACACAGTCACTGCACTTCACATAGTAAATCCTGTGAAGTGCTTGATGACGTGATAAGGCGCTATATCAAATGTAAGGATTATTATTATCATCCAAGTGAATTGCTACTATACCTGCTCCATGACAACCATTGCAGTTACTAGTACTGTTGCCTCGAAGTCAAACATTTGTGGGTTCAAGCCCCACATGAGGACTTTGAACTCACAGACTCACAGGCAAGGTGGCATCCAGTGCAGTGCTGGCAAAGTGCTGCTTTGACAGAGGTGCCGTCCTTCAGATGAAATGTAACTCAATGTCCCACCTGTCTGTTCAGTGGGATGTTAAGTATCCCATGGCTCTATTTGAAAAGAGAAGGGAGTTTCTCCCAGTGTCCTGGCTAGGAATCCCCCAGTTAAAATTTACATCGTGGCTGTTTGTGGGACATTGCTATTCCCTTACAAAATACACAGTGACTACAGTTTACAGTAAATCCTGTGAGCACTTTGAGACATCTCGACAACATGATTAGGTGCTATACCAACTGCAAGGCCTGCTGTTATTATGACTGTGATGTCCTTTCTACAATAGGAAGCCTAAAACCCAACACAATACTATTAGCAGAAACCTAACCGATATCTTTTGATAGAGAGCTGAGCACAGAAATAAGTTAAAACTGGGTGTGTGAGAACAGCCACGTCAGGATTCCTGCCAATAAGGTTCAGTAGAACAGGAAACATTACACAAATCTTGACAACAGATTTCCCCACAGTATTGCAGTTCTGGTGTGAGCAGCCTGTGCTGGGACGAGCTTTTAGACAATGGCGAAGAAGGAATGGGATTATACATTCAAGATTATCTTGATCGGCTCTCAAGGAGTTGGAAAGATTGACTTGATGTCCCATTTTGCAGGTCAAGATCAAATGAATAATTCAGCCATTGGTAGGTAATAACTGTAAAGAAATCCTTGAATTTGATATGCTGCCTTTCATGTTGGGAGGATGTTTTAAAGAGCTTCACAGGATTTAATGTAAAGTGAAGTATCTGTATTTCTTCAAACGAATGTGTGGTAGATAAAAAAACAGAATATGTAGGTCGGTTGGGTGTAATGTCCTGTTTTGCTGTTTCCTCAATCTTCCTTTTGCTTTCTTTGGTGAGTTCATCAACCATGTAACAGCTATGGTTTTCGCCCACATCCATGCCATGACCCGCTCGCTCTGCATTACCCACCTCCTCAACATCACCCAACTCCACCACTGCCTCACCCTCCACCACTGAAACCCTTATTCATGCATTCATCATATCCAGGTTCAACTATGCCAACTCCCTGCTTGTCGGGATTCCTAACTCTTCCTTCCACAAGCTGCAGATCATCCAGAACTCTGCAGCTCATGTCCTCTCCTGCACCAGGCTCAGTGACCCTATCATTCCCACCCTCACTCGGCTCCACTGGCTCCCCATCCCTGAGGATAGAGTTCAAAATCCTCGTTCTCATCTTCAACCACCAGCTTGGGTGCGGATCCCTGACTGTCCAATGCCTTGGTATGTCTTCCTGACATGAAAGGCGCTATCCAAATGTAATTTGTTATTGTTGCAGGCGAATGTGTGGTAGATAAGAAACCAGAATGTGTAGGTCGGATGTGTGTAAGGCTCTGTTTTGCTGTTTCCTCAATCGTCCTGTCACTTTCTTTAGTGAGCTCATAAGCCTCGTCAATGCTGTGGTTTTCCTGTTTGTCAACTAATCAACATTTACGAAAAGGATGATGTACACAAAGCAAGGGTTGAGATCAAGAAAGTCCTTTGACCTATTTAATCTCCTGCGTCTAGATCCTTCTACATTATCTTTCACCCATTAAAACATAAAGCTTATTTTAAGTAAGTCCAGCATCCTAGCCTCAATCATTCTTTCTGGTAACCTGTTCTACTTGTTAAATGTAATAATAATAATAATTCTTACATTTGATATAGAGCCTTATCACATCGTTGAGATGTTTCCTACTGCCTGTCCTGAAATTGCCCTTTGCAAACCTGTGCCAGCTTGTTCTGCTGCTTTGACTTATCTCAAAGTACTGTTCTGGATTTACTTTCCTAATCCCATTTAAAATCTTGCAAAACTCTATGTAACATTCTGTCTGAGTCATCTCTTTTCAAAGTTGAAGTGCACTATTTTGTCTAGTCATCATTGCTCAAAGTTCTTTCTTCTAAAACATTCTGTGAATAAAAGCAGCCACAAAACTTGACAAGTTATTGATGTATTGCGTTTTGAAAGTATTTGATGTGACACAACAATATAAAAATGCAGGTCGTTACTGTTCACAAGTGTTTATAAATAGTGAAAATAGGATCATTACAGCTTTAACATTGAATCATCACATGCTATTATCTTGGCTGTACCCAGCTGGACTATTCCAATGCCCACCTCGCTGGTCTCCCCAGCTCCACCATACATTAATTAATTCCAATTAATTAATTAATTAATTCCGGATACTCATCTGCATGAAACTCATACCTCCATCATACCAGTCTTTGCCAGGCTCCACTGGCTCCTAATCACTGAACGGATCGATTTCAAGATCCTCTCACTTGTTTTCAAATCCCTTCATTCCCTCGCACCTCCCTACTTATCCAACCGGCTTACCCTCCACTCCACCATCCGCTGCCTCTGCTCAGCTGGTTCCGGCCTCCTATTCTTCCCTCGTGCCCTCCATTCCACCATCGGTGGCCGTGCCTTCAGCCACTTTGCCCTGAAACTCTGGAACTCTTTCCCTCAATCCCTCCGCCCTGCATCCTCCCTCTCCACTTTCAAATTCTGCCTGAAGACGTTCCTTTTTGATCGTGCTTATGGTCACCTCCCTCTCCTCCTGGCTCGTTGTCAGACTCTGTCACTGTGAAGCATTCCCGGACCCTACCCCATGTGAAGGGCACTATATAAATGCAAGTTGTTGTTATATAAGGTAAAATTCAATGAACTCCCCAGCTCAGCAAATACATTCATTGTATACGGTACTATAATGTAATTATGAAGGCAGTGTCACCACTGAGATATCTTTAATTGCCTTAACATTCAAGAGCAGAAAATAAGGACATAAAAACTCGGCACAGCAAGCAACTGCATCACAGAGCTTACCTTTCTTCATTTTAGCTTTCATTTTTTGCAGGTGTTGATTTTAAACTCGAAGGCATTGAATTGGATGGGAAGAAGATTAAGCTTCAAATCTGGCAAGTAAAATGATGTGTTACATACAAGTTTGGTTACTCTGTTTCTGGGGCATTACTGTGCGCAATTGGCTACTGCATTTCGCCCACAAAATACACAGTCAAGGATGAAATGGTGGGCAGGTTTCTGTACTCTCTGTTTACCTGGAAGTAAGTAGGAACTTGTTCGACCCTGAGTTGTCCTTTCTCCCTCATATCCGCGCCACAACTGGCACCGCCTTCCATCACCTCCGGAATATCACCAGACTACGGCACTACCTCACCCCTCACGCTGCTGAAACTCTGGTCCACGCCTTTATCACCTCAAGGCTGGACTATGGGAACTCTCTCCTCGTCGGCCTTCCCGGCACCTCCCTCCACAAGCTGCAGGTCATTCAGAACTCTGCAGCTCGGTGTACTGTCCCGCACCAGACTTCACGACCACATCACTCCCACCCTCGCTCGCCTCCACTGACTCCCATCCCCCAGAGGATCGAATTCAAGATCCTCATCCTCACCTACAAGGCCATTCATGGCCTTGCTCCCTCCTACCTCTCCGACCTACTATCCCCCTACTTACCTGCCCGTACCCTCCGTTCCTCTGGCTCCGGTCTGCTCCACATCCCCCGCCCCAACCGCCCTACCATCGATGGCCGGGCCTTCAGCCTCTCAGCCCGAGGCTCTGGAACTCCATCCCTCAGTGCCTTCGCTGCCTCCTCCTTTCCTCCTTCAAGGCCGGTCTCAAGACCTTTCTCTTTGACCGTGCCTTCAGCTCCCCTCTCGACTCTCTACCCCCTCCTCGCTCCTCCCTTCCCTTCCCTCACCCTGACCATTTCCCCCTGCTCGGGTCCTGACCCAACTGTACAGTACCTTGGGACGTCTCTCCCGACGTGAAAAGCGCTCTATAAATGGAATCTTGTTGTTGTTGTTGTTGGTTGTTAGTCAATTGGCGGATCACTTTCCTGGGGGTAATAATTCCTTCCAAAAAAATAATAAGTTGGTCACTCAATCCAGGCCTTTTTGTGGGACACTGCTGAGTGTAATCGACTGCTGTGTTTTGCTCACAAAATTTACAATCATTTCACTTTACGGTATATTCTGTGAAGCACTTTGAGACGTTCGACTACGTGATAGGGCACTATATCAAATGCAAGGATTATTATTATAAAAGGAGAGGTTCAGAAAAACTTCTAGAGTTTTGAAGTTTATAGAGTATTTCATTACATCGAGGTTCGACTATGCAAACTCATTGGGGTGGGGGAAGGGACCTTTTTTTGGAGACTTAGACCATTATCTGACCATTTGTTTCAATACTTGAGATTTGGGCAGAATTGTGGAAAATTCTCAAATTTCACCCACAAAATTTAAAGTCAATTCACTTTCCAGTATATTCTATGAAGCGCTTTGAGACCGCTCGAAGATGTGATAAGGCACTATACCAAATGCAAGGATTATTATTATTATAAATTCAATTTATCATAATTTCAGGCATCTGAATCCCAAACTTAGTGAGATGAATATGTACAGTATTTGCTGAGGAGTAACAGCCTCTGGGTTAAGTTAAAAAGGAAGAATTAAGGCTGTGAAAAACTAAAATAGAAATCCTTTCCTGTTTTTAGTTTCCACCATGTGATTCATTTCAAAATAGTTTTGATGGGGAACTAAGCTGCGGTTGTTTATTGCAGTGTTGCAACTTTCTGGGACTATAATAGTAATAATCCTTGCATTTGATATAGCCCATTATCACGTCTTCGAGACGTCTCAAAGAGCTTCACAGATTATACTGTAATGTGAATTGACTGTATATTTTGTGGGTGAAACATGGGAGCTAATTGCGCACAGCAGTGTCCCACAATCAGTCGTGGATTGAGTGACCAAATTATTATTTTCAAAAGTACATTTTTTGAAGGAATTATTTATTACCCCGAAAAATGATCCGCCAATCGACTAACAACCGGGTTCCTACTTACTGTTAGGTAAACAGAGGGGTGTGGAGTAAGGAAACTTGTCCAACATTTCGCCCTGCTGGAATCAAACCCAAGTCTTTCACTTGCAAAGCGAGTGCTCTAACCACTGAGCTAGAGGACTCCACTGTCCTGGAGATGGGGGAAGGCAGAGCAGGTCATGGCACGAATATGGGGTAGAAAGGACAGTTGAGGTTGAAACGAGTTGCCAAGTTTCTGTACTCGCTTAGTGAGGTGTAGAGTGCATCCGAAGTCATGAAGATGGTGATCAAAAAAGTGGCGCTAAGGGAGCAGTTAAACTAGTTATATTTGGTACTGCAGGTGCTAGTGCATTTTTATGTTTAAATTGGTAGAAGCTCCAATAGATGAAGAGACATCCACTGGAGTCCAGGCTGAGATGTTATTGGGCATTGCTGGAGTCCTCTGCTGAGGATATGTCTCTGGCCATTTGAAGGCAGAGATAACTATTCTGAACAAAAACATTTATTGATCGATAAAAGAGCTGCCTTATGAAAAGAACATTTGGTGTGTCAAATTTATTGTCCACATCATATTATGGAATAAGCTGTGAGCGATAATTAGACATGCTAGGACTATTCAGGGCTTCAAATGAGATTTCTTAAAGGGGACTTTATAAGAGGTATATAAGATTTTAAATGGGATTGAAAATGTAAACCCAGAACAAAATGTTCAAGAAAACAAACAGAACAAGAGGAGAATGACTTCTTGGTTGCAAAGTGCATTCCAGGATGGACACCAGGAATTACTTACTTATCCAGAAATTATAAAAGATTATCAGAAAGGGTGGTGTAGGCCAAGCCACTGATATCATTTAACAATTTGCTGTTCTGATGAGTGAACTTAGGACTGGGTGTTCTGGAAGGATGAGATCATATAGGGCAAAGGCCCTTCTTCATCTAAACCTCTTCTGTAATCTTGCCATCTTGTGACTCAATCCATATCTAGCTGAAAGGCAATAAATGGTCATGATTACACATCTGTTATTTTTGACTTCACCATTGAGAACAATGACTCTGGCATTTGAACCACATTATTTCTTTCCAATTTTCACCCATTTTATTTCCTGCTCTTGTTACAATGGTTATGTAGTTCACTGAATGACTATAACCTCTGGTATCTGTTTCTTGTGTTTCTTTAATAATCCTTGCATTTGATATACTGTAGCTCCTTTCACATTGGGAAGACATCTCAAAGCCCTTGACAGGATTCACTGCAAAGTGCTAAAGTGCAATTAATGTGTATTTTGTAGGCAAACACTCTTGCCAAACTACGGCCTAATACTTTCTAGGAAAGCTTCCCAGACAATATTATCAACTGTAAGGTTTTAGCTGGTTAACTCCAGCAGTACCCCAATGCACACTCTGGGATCCCCAAGCGTCTTCCAGCCTCTTTCAGTTCTGTTGAAAGGTCAAACCTGAAGCATTAACCCAACTCAATGCTGATGATCAATATTGATCTGATATGTATTTCCAAATTTTCTTTTTTTCTCTTGGCTTTTATCTCTTGAAAAAAATGGTGGGTTTCTCACAGCTGCAACAGAAGTAGTTTTGCCCTTTGGGATGTCCTCCTGATGTGAAAGGTGCTATACAAACGTGCAAAAAAATGCAAATGGTATAGTTTCCCATCTTAGGCTACAAGATCACAAGAGAGGTTTGGATGAAGAAGCCCATTTGATCCAGAATACTATAATTCTTGCATTTGATACAACACTTATCATGTTGGAACATCTTCACATGCCTTAAAGTATTGACTCTTACATCTATATTTTTTTGTAGGCATATATGCTAGCTAATTTACCCATGCAATGTCCCACAAACAGCTACGAATAAAAGCTAATGTTACCCTTTACAACACTGAGTCTGTGTCCTCTTGCCCTGTATACCAGAAAGTATTGTTCTAGGTTTACTTTCTCCATCCTATTTAGCATTGATTGATTGCGATGGAGTATTTATTCATCTCACTCTCTTCCTATCTCCATATCCTCCAATGCTGGTAAAAGCTTACAGCCTCTAACCAGCAGCTTGGTCTGTAACCTCCTGCAGATGCTACTACTCCGGCTTCTCCCTGTGCTCAGCAATCACTGGCCTTCTTCATGTCCCCTGCCGATCTCATCCGCCCCACCATAAGTGGTTGAACTTTGCAGGCAATCTGTTGTGGAGTTCTGTAGCGCATTGGTTAGAGCAGTTGCCTCGCAAGCAAGAGGTCCTGGGTTTGATTCCCAGGCAGGGTGAAATGTTAGGCAGGTTTTCTTACTCCACGCACCTGTTTTACCTAGCAGTAAGTAGGAATTGGTTGTTAGTTGATTGTCGAATCACTTTTCTGGGGGTAATCATCCCTTAAAAAAAATAATAATTTGATCACTCAATCCACGACTCTTTGTGGGACACCACTGTGCACAGCTGACTGCCACATTCCGTTCAAAAAATATAGTCAATTCACTTTATAGCATGAAGCGCTTTGAGACGTCTCAATGCCTTTCCCCACCTCCGCAACATGGCTCAGCTCCGCCACTGTCTCACCCTGCAGGCCACCAAGACCCTCACACATGCATTCATTACATCCAGGATCGACCACGCAAACTCCCTGCTTGTCAGCTTCCCCAACTCCTCCCTCCATAGGCTGCAGATCATCCAGAACTCTGCAGCCCGTGTCCTCTCCCGCACCAGGCTCCGTGACCCTATCACCTCCATTCTTGCCTGATAGTTTAAAATCCTGGTCCTCACTTTCAAGGCCCTCGATGGCCTTGCACCCCCTACCTCTGGATCTCCTAACCCCCTACCAACCTGCCCGCTCCCTCTGCTCAATGGGCTCTGGCCTGCTATACGTCCCCCATCTCGCTCACCTCACCATTGGCTGGCGGGCCTTCAGCCACTCTGCCCCCACCCTCTGGAACTCCATCCTGCAGTCCCTCCACCTCACCCCCTCCAATACCCATCTCAAGACCCTCCTTTTCGACCACACCTTCGGTTCCCCCCCCCCCCCCCACCCTCGATCCTAACCCCTAGCTCAGGTCCGAAACACTGATTGTCCAGCAACTTGGGACGTCATCCCGACGTGAAAGGCGCTATACAAATGTAATTTTGTTGTTGTTGTGATAAGGCGCTATATGAAAATGCAAGTAGTATTATTATGTCCCCACTCTCTGGAACTCCATCCCAGAGACCCTCTGCCTTGCTCCCGCTCTCCCCTACTTTGAAAACCAGCAAGACCTCTCTTCCTGATCTGCTTTCAGACTCCTTTTCTGCCATCCCATTCCCCGAGCACCCATTACCGGTTCAGGCTCCCAGTCAGCTAGAGTCAGTCACAATGAATCTTCCTTTTCAATTAATGTGCCCCCGGTTTATTCAGGACTGTAAATCATGTATCATGTCAAGCTTTTCATTAAACTGAAATTATCATAACACAAAAGCAGCTATTTTATTCTTACAGGGACACAGCTGGGCAGGAGAAGTTCCAAACAATCAGTTCATCTTACTTCAGAGGGGCCAAGGTACATTGTCTAGTTAATTGATTTTATTTTATTCTAATTTTATTATGTGTATCAGCAACTAAGAGTTGCCAGATGCAGGTCAGCGATGGCATGTTTTCACCTTCTCTGCTAGTGCCAACCAATGAAAGAGATTAGAGGGTACTCTGTTCAGTTTCTAATCTCTCCCTCTCTCTTTTGTCGATATTTCCATAAAAGCATAAATTACTTTAGAAGGGAATGAGATGCCTGAAAAGGAGGAATATTAAGAATATTGAAAGGTTTGGTGAATGAGAAAAAGAGTTGGGTTAGGTGGCAGCCTGGCTCAGTTGGTAGCACTCTCACCTCTGAGTCAGAAGGTTGTAAGTTCAAGTTCCACATGGGGACTTGAACTCACAGTCTAGACTGATACTCCGATGTAGATCCGGGTGTGTGCTGCATTATTGGAGGTGTGGTTGAGACTTAAACCAAATCCTTGTCTGCCTGTTCAGCTGGTCATTAAAAGATCCAGGGTTAAAGAGGGAGTTTCTCCCAGTTTCCTGGCCAACAATTCCCCAAACAAAATTGTTGACTCACTTATTGACTTAGTGGGGCGTTGCTGTGAACAAATTTGGTAGAGTTCACCTACCAATACACAGTCACTACACTTCACAGGAAAATTGAGGCAACTTGACAATGATATAAGGTACTATATCAATGTAAGGATAATTATTATTAGATTGGGTGGCTCATATGAAGGAACACAGCTGGAGTCTTTTCAAGCAATGAATGTCTTACTTCTGTGCTGCAACAACATTCTGCAACTCCTAAGTTTATATTGCTCAATGTTAAGCATTCCTTGGAAGAAACCTGAGTGTTGGTGTACAAAACTGGGTCTCCCAATCCTTAAATTAGTTTAAAAAATGGGTATGTCACTCATATGGGTATCTTGTAGAGAATGGAACTTCCCTGGAGCTTCCACCGAACTTCACTGTTCTGTACAATCTATACAATCTGCTGTTGGCTTGGATATCTTACTCTCATTAATAATAATGATACTTGCATTTGATATAGTGCCTTATAAGGGTTAAACTTCACAGGATTTCCTATAGAATGTGCAGCGACTGTATTTTGTAGGCGAAAGCGACAGCCAATTTGCACACAGCCATGACCAATTTGATCTAGGGGATTGTTGGCCTGGCCTAACCCTAACCCTAATGTTGCCATGGGATCTTGAACAGCCATCTGAAAAGGCAGAAAGACCTCAGTTTGACTCATCCAAGGAATGCACCTGCGATAAAGCAGATTTTCCCCGGCATTGCACTGGAGTGCCAGCCAAGACAATGAGCTCAAAGTCTTGAACCTACAACCTTATTTATTGTAGGTAAGGAAGATAAGAAATGACATCTTTAACTAAATAATTTAAAAGGAATGAAAGCGTATATTGTAGTGGTTCAATACAGTACAAGTTCAAATCAAGCTTATTTCTGAGTTTCACTATTAATGTAATTTTTAGGGAATTTTCAATGTCACAATATGTGTCCTGAAAGCCCTAAAAATTGTTAAGACATGGAGAGTACAGAATTCTCCAGAACTGATGGGCTCCAGCACAGATGGACTCTGAGGCTTAGTTTGGGTTTTGACATTACTTTCAAATGCATTATTAGTTTATCATGTTATTTTATCATATGTTAACAGTCTCTTTATGTTTCTTTTAAGGGAATTATGTTTGTGTATGACGTTACCAACAGGAAATCACTTGAGGACCTTGCATTGTGGATTGAGCATGCTGCTGAGGTAAAGCCTGATAAGATATGACTTACTTCAGAAAAAAAGAGTGGGTCTAATTTTATGTGTTGGGTTAACCGCAAACGGTTACAGGAGCCTAACTTGTGGATCGCTAATCAGTTGTAATACTTTCCATTGGTTTGCTGTTTACATAATTAAGAGAATCTGTATCAACAAGTAATATCATGGGTCTTATATCAATGAAACTACCACAATTATACTCTAAAAACATATAATCAGTCTTTGAGTTGTCAAATACCCTCCTAATGCAATTCAATTTTAAGTAGAAATGTAGCTCTAAGTTGCAATCATGATTATAATAATCCTTGAATTTGAGTGTTTCATAGGAGTTACTGTAAAGTGAAACTGTATTTTGTAGGTGAACAGCCAATTTATGCACTTCAAAGTCCTAGAAACAGCCATGGTATGAATGACAAATTTTATCTGAAGGATTGTTGGCCAGGATATTGGTAGAAACTTGCTTTTCTTTTTGAACCTTGCAATGGGATCTTCAACATCTCGGGACCTCAGTTTTATGACTGGATCACAGATCCATCTAGACTGCAATTTACTTTGGGTATATTTTTCAGCAGGCGAAAAAAACAGAAAGAATTATTCTTGGAAATAATTGTGAGAGTGAAAGTGCACGGCAAGTTTCCAAGACAGAAGGAGAAGAGGTAAGAATTTAATTATTTACAGAAGTTTATGCAGGCAATATTAAAAGCAAAATGAAGGATTGTAGCTACACACAAGATATTCCAAGTAGCAATAATATTCCAGTAAAGGATAGCATAGAGTACAGTACTTGTAATGTAAGTACTGTGATTACCACTTTGCATGAACATTACTAAATCAAGGTCACACAATTTCTGCTGCATTCCCAGCACTTCAGAATTTTAATGAATTTATTTATTGAGCTCTTCTGCTCTGAGTTTCCCAAATTTCTTGATTCATAGAAGTATATTTCCGGAATGAATGTCCTTCTCACAGATACCAGGGAGTCTATATTTTATGAAGGGTAAAAAGTTGGCTTTCTGATTGGAAGCTTACTTTAGTATTCCAATGCAACTAGCAAAATGTCAAGAGCCAACATTTTCTCAAGTTGGATCCAGCTATGCCAACTGCGTGTCTGATATCTGAAAAAAGCCCAGCACCACATTCAAGACTATCCAAACCAAATTACTGATATTTCCACATATGCATGGAAATTTCCCTTTGTCTGGAAAAGAAGTGCACACTCATTCCCCAGAGGGAGGCACTCTGCTCATCTGGAATGCATTGACACAGGACACAGGTTATTAAGAGCCGAGGCTTGGGACTCCAGAGTGTACGTTGGGATACTGCTACAATTTAATCAGTTAAAACTGCAGTTTTCCATTGTGAACCTGGACTGGCAAACTTCCTGCTATTCATTGGGTTAGGAACTCCCAACGCTTTTGGGCTTGGCTTGCGTGACTAGAAGCTGAGTGTTAAAAATTCCTACTGCCTAAGATTGTTCTGCACCTTCAGGCTCTGCTGATGAACCAGGCTGCCTGGATTAGCCTGTAATCAACAGTGCCTGTTCACTTGCCTGGATCAGCAATAGGTCTACCAATACCACGAGAGGATCAATTTCATTGTCAGAGCGGAATCAACTTGGAGTCAACTGAACCCCAAAGAGATCCTCTGAAGTGGACAGTCATTTATCACTCATTGAACAACCGACAAGATCCTTTAACGGTACATCAGGTACCAGGAAGTCCTCTTGGCGAGCAGTACAGCTGAGAATGAAATCCATGTAGTGCCACCATGCTGTTTAATTTAACAGATTTGATGGAAAGATGACATTTTATCTTGTAACATTGTTATATAAATGTTATAAGATGACATTTTCTGTTCTCTACTGTATTAGGAAGGGAGATAAGACTAAAGGATGCATATTTTCTGTTTATAATTATATAGCTAGCAAAGAAACATGGGATGAGGATTTTCGAGACAAGCACGAAAGCAAGCCTAAATGTTGAAAAAGTAAGTTGCTTTGTGTTTTGCAAGTTTTCCAGATGCATTAATAGCTGTATTTATTCTTGCAGTGAAACACCATGCTATTTTTATTCATTGTTCATTCATTTAGCATTAAATGATGAAGAAAGAATGAACAGGCACCGATTCTGTATTATTATTTCTCAAAGTACAATCTCGATTCCAACAACCAAACAAGAATTTAGTGACAATAACTTTTTATATGGCGTCCTTTACTCGGAATAGCATCTCAGAGTGCTGAACAATGACAAGAGTTTGACATTTCATTACACAGTTGGATCAACATTGAATGTAATAATAATAATCCTTGCATTCGATAAAACTCCTTATCACGTCTTTGAGACACCTCAAAGCGCTTCACAGAATATACCTTAAATTGAATTGACTATATTTTATGGATGAAATGCAGCAGCCAATTGCACATAGCAGTGTCCCACAAATGGTCGTGATTTGAGTGACCAAATTATTATTTTTTAAAATATATTTTTGGAGGAATTATTTCCCCCGGAAAAGCGATCCTCCAATTGACTAACAACCGGGTTCCTATTTACTGCGAGGTAAACAGAGGCGTGTGGAGTAAGGAAACTTGCCCAATGTTTTGCCCCATCCAGGAATCGAATCCAGGTCCTCTCGTTTGTGAGGCGAGTGCTCTAACCACTGAGTTACAAGATTCAACAACATAGCATAATAAAATGTTATGCTCTGTATGCTTGACTAAAATCTCCCACTGGATTCATATGTTGGTTAGAATTTTCAAAAAGTGTGTTACAAAAAATGTGGATCAAAAATTCCACCTAGTCTTTTTGACTTAAAATTCTTCAATCCAGTTAATTTCGAAGCTAATTTTTCACAATTCTGAAAAAGAACTTTCCACAGCTCCAGAGTTATGGCATCTTTAAAGTTTAAATCTGAATAGACTTCCAGACTAAGATTAGTTGGGATTCAAAGGCCGCATTTTACGAAGCGGGAAAAATGGCTGAATTCTGGGTCATCAGGTTGCTGCTGATGTCACTTCTCTTGCATTGCGTGTAATAATATAATCCTTGCATTTGATATAGTACTTTTCACATCTTCGCGATGTCTCAAACTATATCCATAGCACAACTATGTCCATAGCACAAATGCGCAGTGCATAGGGAATTGCTTTGTGTGTGTGCAGGAATTGTCATTCAAGGCATTCAATCCCATCAAGCCTGTTCTGTCAGTTGATTAGATCATGGGAGATCTCTTAACCCCATTTCCCCCTCCTTTTCACCATACACCTTAATACATTTTACTCCCCAAGCATTTATCTTCTTCCCTTTTAAATATCCTTATTAATTCTGCCTCTATGATCGAATGGAGCAATGTATGGTTTCACAGCCCTTTGTATGAAGAAATGTTTTCTAATCGCATTTCATTGTGATTAACTGGAAGAAGATACATTTCACATTGGGATACATTTCACATTCTCTGCCACCCCAGAGATGTCTGAGCCAATGAAGCAACCAGAATAGAGAAGGCTACTATCTTGGTGGCTCTAATAGCTACTATCGAGCCACTATCTTGGTACTGAAACCCATAATCTGCTGTTAAGCGGAGACCTTGTGTTCAAGAAAAAACATCAATAAATACTTAAACTGTACTAAAGATTACTTAACTTGTAGTTTGTTCATTCTTTGATTTATAGTATCCTCCACATATTGTATTCCCAGCAATAAGTGGAGGATGCAAAATAAGGAATCATGCGTTTCTTTTACCTTATTGGGTTATAGTTGTACTTTTAACATGCTTCTTTATACCTTCACAGGCCTTTCTTACACTTGCCAGAGAAATTAAGGAAAAAATGGACAGAACTGAAAAAAGTAAATACATTTTTAAATACAGTGCACATTGTAAAGCAAGTACATTCTGTGTTTATTTACTTTCAGATACAAATAGTCTCTCCACTCTTTCTGGGCTATTTAATTGCACCCAACAGATTTGTTTTTCCTTGATTATTGGTCCCGAATAATATGAAACAATTCAGAATAAATTGAACTTTACAATTTTGCTCATGATTATAACTGACTCATTTCTGTTTATTGGATTGTTGCAAACAAGGTAGCTGTCTAGAGTGGTTATGATTTGAGTGCATTGGCCACCTGAACAGCATATACATTTTTAATCAAACGCAGAATTCTGTTCCTATCAGGCAGGAATCCAACAACAACAAATTGCACCTATATAGTGCTTTTCACAAAGAAGGATTAAAACAGATAGGAAGTAGGTGAACAAAGATGAGGTCAGAGACTGGATAATAGATGGGTTTTGAAAGCAGGGAGGGAAAGAACAAAGCAGAGGAATTTCGAAGAGTGGGGGCATATTGCTTGAAAGTTTACCCACTGACAGGGGGTGAGGGATGGTTAGTGAAGGACATGAAGGAGGCTAGAGTTGGTGGAGTGGAAGGAGTGAGTAGGGGGATCGTGGGGGTCCAGCAAATTTAGTAAATATTTCTGTCCTTCTAAATGCCCAAAATACATTTTGAAACAAGAAAATCATGTAATGGGTTAGGTCACAGAAATGTGTTATGGACCCTTGAGTTATTTAAATGATGCTTTAGACTCGATTATTAACCCTATTATACTGTAATACTGAAGGAAATCAGGATTACCCAAGTTTGTGCCTTTACCAATGTAAATGCTGTACTGCATTTATATAGTGGAAAACTGAGTTCTGCATTCATTGAACTCATTTAGATACAAGTGTTACAGTTTTGAATGTGCTGCAATAATGTTTTTGGGAACAATTTTTTAATTACTGTCTGTTCGCTTTTCTTTCTTTAGACTCCCTGTAATTGTTGACATTGTTGTGGATTGGTAGACACTGGAAGAAACTACAATGTAAATCCTTACAAAGAAAACAACAAAACAAAATTACATTTGTATAACGCCTTTCATGTCAGGACGACGAAAACTGGAATGTGTTAATGAAAACAACGCATCACTTTTGTTGCACTGTGCTCAGGCATTGTCATTAAGAAATTAATTATGTTGGTTCCCAGAATCATTCATTTTAATGTGTGTTTATACTAGTAGTCAGAAATATATAGTAAACCTATATATAACTCAAAAATAAATATTCCTGTGGGCTAATGATGAACCAAATGGTAATGGTAACCTAAGGAGGGGGGTGGGGGTCTCACTGGGACTGAGCTCGCTCCAAAGTGATGTGTCTGGTAACAGAATGTGAGAATTGAGTCAACCCTCTATGGTGGTCTCGGCAGATCAGAGTCCGCAGTATACTAAGGTACTACTGAGGTCAGTCAGACATCCTAACTTGTCAGCAGTACTTGCAGGGAAGGGCATGGATTCTGCCCACTCTGCTCCTGTTAACTCTGAAAGCCAAAGCCCGAACACGTAAGGTGGTCCTCGCTGGACAAGCAGCAGGAAACTTGCCAGGCAGTGGACACAATGGCAAGCTGTGTGGTTTTAGCAGCTTACCCTGGGCTTCCTGAGCATCAATGCCCTAACACAGACTGTGTTCCCCAAACTTTGGCTCTGTGACTAATACTTTCACACGCACAATAACAACAACAAAATGCGTGGAAAAAAACCCAGCTTTGGGCGGGTGCCTGATTTAAAATATTTTTTATTTAAACCTGCAAAACCTTTATTTTTGTCACTGCCCCCCCACCACCCCAGAAAACCATGAAACCTACCCTACCCCAGCCAGCCATCCCGCCACCCTCCACACAGGAGACAAACCGGAATATTGGGCTGCTTTTGGGGCTGGTTTGGGTCAACTCATCCCCACATTCATCACATCCAGGCTTGATGATGCTAACTGATCATTGCGCCCCTCCCTACCTGCGTGGGCGTTCTTACCCCGTATCGACCCGTCCGCTCCCTCTGCTCAGCGGACTCCGGCCCGTCCCATGTCCTCCGCCCGGCCCGGCCCCACCATCGACAGACCCTCTGCCCCCACCCTTTGGAACTGCGCCCCGGTCCCTTCGCCTCGCTCCCCGCCCTCCCTTAGGGCTTAAGACTTGCTCTTCGACCGCACTTTTGGTCAAACCTCCTACCCCCCACCCCCTCCCCACGCTCCCTCCCTGCCCTCGACCCCGCGTCCATCCCAACCCCCAGCTCGTGCCCATATCCCCGACGAGCGAACGCCTCGGTAGTTTGCTCACTCGACCCGCGCCCGTTTGCGGGGGGGGGGTGGGGGGGGGAGGGGCGGGCGCCGCCGCGTTTCGTCCTCGAAATTCACAGTCACTACGCTTTGCGGTGTATTCCGCGAGGGGCTGAAGGGGGGGGGTCTCGACGGCGTGAAGAGGCGCTGTGTCAAATGCTGGATTATAGTGATCAGAATTATAATCATTATTATTATTATTATTATTAAATGAGGAGACCGACCTCCGGCCCTCCCTCACTCCCCTCCCCTCACTCCCTCCCCCCTCACTCCCTCCCTCCCCTCACTCCCTCCCTCCCTCAAGACCCTTTGTCTTTTATATCTTCTTCTCACGATTTCGTGTTTTTAAAAAAAAACACACATTTTGGAGGCAATAAAAGCCGCCGCCCTGGCCCGGCCCGGCCGAGGGAGCCCTCCGTCTTCCTCCTCCTCCTCCTCCTCCCTGAGAGTCGACCGTTATTTTGGGGTCTCGAGGACGACGACATTTTGAAACCCTGGTGTTGGCGCGAGCGCTGCCCCACCCCATCCCCCCCCATCACCCCCACCCGCGCGCGCGCGGGGCCCGTGTCAGGCCTTCCCTCCCTCCCTCCCTCCCTCTCACAGTTAGTCAGTGTAGTCGCGGTGTCGGGTCGAGCCGAGCCGAGCCGAGCCATGTATGTCCGGGCCGGAGCGGCAGGGCAGACGGAAGTGACAGTGTGAGCTCGGCGGCGCTCGCCGACACCCGACATGACAGTGGCCGTCTTCTTCGGCTGCACTTTCATCGCCTTCGGCCCCGCTCTCGCCCTGTTCGTCCTCACCGT
Source organism: Callorhinchus milii (assembly GCF_018977255.1). Lineage (NCBI taxonomy): Eukaryota > Metazoa > Chordata > Chondrichthyes > Chimaeriformes > Callorhinchidae > Callorhinchus > Callorhinchus milii. Next base: position 4,499 of record NW_024705611.1, on the reverse strand, counting down.
CGCCAAGGATCCGCTCCGAGTCATTGTGTTGATCGCGGGGTAAGCCCGGCCCGGCCCGGCCCGGCCCTCCCTCTCTCCCTCTCTGCTCTTCTCACCTTCTCCCTCTCCCTCTCTGCTCTTCTCACCTTCTCTCTCTCCCTCTCTGCTTTTCTCACCTTCTCTCTCTCCCTCTCTGCTCTTCTCACCTTCTCTCTCTCCCTCTCTGCTCTTCTCACCTTCTCTCTCTCCCTCTCTGCTCTTCTCACCTTCTCTCTCTCCCTCTCTGCTTTTCTCACCTTCTCCCTCTCCCTCTCTGCTTTTCTCACCTTCTCTCTCTCCCTCTCTGCTCTTCTCACCTTCTCTCTCCCTCTCTGCTCTTCTCACCTTCTCTCTCTCCCTCTCTGCTCTTCTCACCTTCTCTCCCTCTCCCTCTCTGCTCTTCTCACCTTCTCTCCCTCTCCCTCTCTGCTCTTCTCACCTTCTCTCTCCCTCTCTGCTTTTCTCACCTTCTCCCTCTCTGCTTTTCTCACCTTCTCTCTCTCCCTCTCTGCTCTTCTCACCTCTCTCTCCCTCTCTGCTTTTCTCACCTTCTTTCTCTCTCTCCTTTCTCTCCCCTTTCTCTCTCTCTCTTCTCCTTCTTTCTCCCTCCTCTTTCGCCTCTCCTTTCTCCTCTTTGTCTCTCTCCTCTTTTTTTCTATTTCGTTCTTTCGCTCTCTCTCCCTCTTTCTTTCTCTCTCCTTTCTTTCCCCCCTTCTTTATCGCTCCTCACACTTTCCTTTCTCCCTCCCTCTTTCTTTCTCTCTCGCCTTTCTTTTCCCCCTTCTTCTTATCGCTCCTCACACTTTCTCTCCTTTCTCCCTCCCTCTTTCTTTCTCTCCCTCTTCTCATCTTCTTTCTCTCTCTCTCTCTTCCCCCCCTCTCTCTCTCTCCCCCCTTCGCTTTCTTTCTCCCTCTCCCTTTCTTTCTCTCTCCTCTCCCGAAGACCCGGGTTAAGACGTCAGCCCACATCTAGGGCTTTACTGTGCTCAATACAAGGATTTGTTTGGGGCCAAAGAATAATAATAATAATCCTTGCATTTGGTGTAGTGCTTTCCACGTCTTTTAGATGTCTGAAAGCGCTTCACGGAATACACTGTAAAAAAGAATCCGCCAAACTCAAGACTTTAAAAAGAATTAAAATATCCCCATCTCAGAGAGCCGGAGCGATTGCCGATCATACGTGAAAATGAAACTGTTAAGTTTGCTGACTTAACATCTTTTCCTTCTCCGTTTTGAACGTGTTTCAATATGTTTAATCCACCCGCCATCTCCCTCAACTATTGTTTTTAGCTCATAGGATCTACAGGGAACATAATCCCTCCCTTATCCCAGTCTGGTCACTGCTACAGGTATCTGAGGTTGTTCACTCACTAAGTTTTTACTTTCTCTCTCACACCCCAATTTTGGCGGAGATTCAACTTAATGCCTGTTGTGTGAGGAATCACCAAGACAAAAACATATCGTACTACAGTATTATGTGTGATAGAGAATGGTAGTCAATGCATTATTTCAAAGAAACTCAATTGAATTGGTTAACCAGAATAAGGTGCTGCTCAGCAATGATGAGATTTGGTAAGCCCAAGTGCTGAAAGGAATAATGCTTAATTCCATGTATTGGAACAGATTGAAGTAAACTTCTTTTAATAGTCATACTTTTTACTCCACATTCAGTCCCTGACCGAGACTGCTTTTCCTCCACCTCACATTGCCGCTTCCGACTTACCTCACAAGGATTTCAAATGTAAAGATTGTTATTTGTTATTGGAATCTTTTTAGCAGATTGGTCAGAGCCTCTAAATAACCACCTGGCACATAAGTAGGAGCCTGATTGTCAGTCGATTGGCGATCCCCTTCAAAAAAAATAATAATTTGGTCACTCAATTCACAACCGTTTGTTGGATACTGCTGTGCGCAATTGACTACAACAACAACAACAAGATTTCATTTATATAGCGCCTTTCACGTCGGGAGGACGTCCCAAGGCGCTGGACAGTTGGGTCGGGACCCGAGCAGGGGGAAATGGTCAGGGTGAGGGGAGGGAGGGAGCGAGGAGGGGGTAGAGAGTCGAGGGGGAGCTGAAGGCACGGTCGAAGAGAAAGGTCTTGAGACCGGCCTTGAAGGAGGAAAGGGAGGAGGCGGCGAAGGCACTGGGGGATGGAGTTCCAGAGCCTGGGGGCTAAGAGGCTGAAGGCCCGGCCATCGATGGTAGGGCGGTTGGGCGGGGGATGTGGAGCAGACCCGGAGCCAGAGGAACGGAGGGTACGGGCAGGTAAGTAGGGGATAGGTAGGTCGGAGAGGTAGGAGGGGAGCAAGGCCGTGAATGGCCTTGTAGGTGAGGATGAGGATCTTGAATTCGATCCTCTGGGGGATGGGGAGCCAGTGGAGGCGAGCGAGGGTGGGAGTGATGTGGTCCCGAAGCCTGGTGCGGGACAGTACACGAGCTGCAGAGTTCTGAATGACCTGCAGCTTGTGGAGGGAGGTGCCGGGAAGGCCGGCGAGGAGAGAGTTCCCATAGTCCAGCCTTGAGGTGATAAAGGCGTGGACCAGAGTTTCAGCAGCGTGAGGGGTGAGGTAGTGCCATAGTCTGGCGATATTCCGGAGGTGATGGAAGGCGGTGCCAGTTGTGGTGCGGATATGAGGAAGAAAGGACAGCTCAGGGTCGAACAGAACACCGAGGTTCCTGACGGCTTTGAGAGGTGGAGAGTGCAGCCTTGGATGCTGATGCTGTCAGCGCCTGAGGTGCGGAGGCGCTGACGTGAGCCAATCAGGAGGGCCTCAGTTTTGCGCACGTTGAGCTGAAGAAAGTTGTCTCTCGTCCAGGACTCGATGTCGGACAGGCAGCTGTCAGGACATCGGTGGTCGTGGAGTTGAGGGTAGAGGAGGAAAGGTAGAGTTGGGTGTCATCGCATACATGTGGAAGTTAACCCCATGTCTGCGGATGATGTCACCAAGGGGGAGCATATAGAGGGTGAAGAGGAGGGGACCGAGGACAGAGCCCTGAGGGACACCGCACGAGACAGTGCGGGGGCTGGAGGAAAAGCCGTTTGTGGAAACAAAATGAAGACGGTGGGAGAGGTAGGACCTAAACCACTCAAGGACAGGGCCTTGAAGGTTGAGGTGGGAGGACAAGCGGTAGAGGAGGATAGCGTGGTCGACCGTATCGAATGTGGCCGCTAGGTCGAGGAGGCAGAGGGAGCCCTGGTCGCAGATGGTCAAGATGTCATTGGTGACCTTGACCAGGGCAGTTTCTGTGCTATGGTCAGCACATGAACAGGTTGATGATGTCTGTGAGAAGTGGGGCAAGGAGGTGGAGCTGGGAGATAAGGAGTGGAATGGGGATGGGTCCAGGGAGCAGGTGGTGGTTTTCAGGTTCAGGATGAGGTTATTGAAGAGGGTGGGGAAACGGGTTCGAAGGTGTGTAGGTGAGGATGGGTAGATGTCAGAGTGTGGGAGGGAAGGGTGTGGGATGGGTGAAGTTGGAGGGGAGTGACCGCGGAGCGGATTCCCTGATTTGGATTCAAGGAAATCCACATCCCCTCGCAGTGAAGGTTGGAGGAGATGACCTGCGCGGGTGGCGGGGGGACACAGGATTTGGGATGTGGTGGAGAACAGAAGCCTGGGGTTGTCCTTCGCCTCCAGGATTATCCTGGAGTAGAAGGACGACTTGGCCGAGGCTAGAGTGGAGCGACGTAGGTTTTGAGGAGGTCCAGCCAGATTTGTCGGTGGACCGTTAGGCCAGATTTGAGGCACGTGCGTTCAGCGGCCCGCACCTGGCTCTTCAGTGAGCGGAGGTGGGTGGTGAACCAGGGAGAGCGAAGGAAGAGACAGTACGGGAGGTGATGGGGCAAGAGTGTCAAGTGTGGAGGAGAGGGTGTTGAGGAGGTGAGAGCAGAAGAGGGTCAGTAAGGGATGAAGGCCAGAGGGAGAGGAGTTCAGAGACTCCACGGCAGCGGGTTAGTTACGATTGTGGGGTAACTTCTTCCAGGCGGTAGAAGATGGTGGTGGGTCTGGTGGAGGTGGGGGGGTTGGAGGTGGTGAAGAGATGAAGTGGTGATCAGAGACGGCCTTATCGGTAATGTGACATCCGAGACACTGAGGCCCCGGTAAACCAAATCGAGTGGGTGGCCATGACTGAGTGGCGGAGTTGATTGGAGGGAGAGGTTGATGAAGAGAGCAGGGAGGAGAAGTCCGAGGAGATGGAGCAAGAGGTGGTGAAGTGCAGGTTGAAGTCACCCAGGATGATGAGGCGATCAGAGCAGAGCAGAGAGATGTTAGTAGGTAGAAATATCGAGATGAAGGTGGGAGAGGTTTTCAGGGGCCGGTAGAGGAGGAGGATTTTGAGTGAGAGAAAGGAGGGTGGAAAGGACTACTGTGTTTCGCCCACAATTTGCAGTATATTCTTTACAGTATATTCTGGAAGCGCTTTGAGGCGTCTCAATGATGTGATGGGGAGCTTTATCAAATGCAAGGATTATTGTTAT